>NW_015386519.1:465080-506933 GCF_001527695.2 Protobothrops mucrosquamatus
TCGCCTACATCGTCCATATAGGACGACTCGGGAACTCAACTCCTACCCCGGGCAGCTCACCTATCCCCTTATGCCCAGGGGAAAGGTATCAAGCCGTTTGACAGCTGATGCTGGCTGTCAAACCGGCTTTTACGCAAAACAGGCGGGAGGCAGCAAACAGCTGCGACCGACGAAATCGCCTGCCACCGGAAGTCTCCAAAAAATAACATTCTGAGTTAATTAAAAATATATTGTTCTTCAGACTATAAACTGAAATTCTTGTTCATGGGTTGTTTTAATAATTTGTTATATAATTTCAGAAACTCCCTTGTATAGTAGTTTTTATTCAGTTTTTCCTTCAAAATGAAACTATGAAGATGCCTATTTTCATTTTATAGAGAGCAAAATCAGACCAACAAAGTGATAAAATCCAGGTGTCGGATAAAATGAATGAATGTGTTACAACAATCAAAACACATTGTGTAGCAATTCTCTCCCTCCCTCTCCAGGATATTACTTGGGAAAACTTGAAAAGCAAAGGGAGAACACAGGAATATTAAAAATGACAGACATTCCTTCCCCAATAAAGTTTTATTTATTTTTATTCCACCTGTATTTTTCACAAATAATTCAAGCTGGCAAATTCTCCCTCCTCCTATTATTTCTCCTAACCCTGTGAATTGGATTGGGCTGTGAGAGCAGTAACTGGCCATTATCTAGCCAGCTTTCATGCCTAAGGCAGGAGCCATTAATTTCACAATAGAAACTTTTTCTGAAAGTTCCTTTTGCTTAGCCTGGCTTACCTTGCAAGTTTTTTGAGGGTAAAACTATGTGGGAGACTGTAGCCCTATCAGCTCCGTTTTAGTATGTTTAGTGGACATGTCTTTGACCTGGATAACCAGTTAACACATTCTCTTTCTTTTGGCCTTTTGTAGGACTCAAAGAGTGCTTTTCACCAAGTGTGGTTTGACAATCCTAAGAGCATTTCTCTGAAATCAGCCTATGCAAAAGAACATGGTCTCAGGGGCATTGGGATGTGGAATGCAAATTGCCTGAATTACTCGGCAAGTGATGCAGCTCAACGGCAAACAGAAACAATGTGGAAAGCCTTGAAAGGCGCATAATTTATGAATTCAGACAGCCACGAATGATTAGTTAAGTTTTTAAATGGATACAGTATAGTGCACAGGAAAAAGCTTGGAAGACTACTTGATGTTCATTTACCTTGTTCCACAATGAGATATGTGCCTCGTTCCTCAGAGCTGTGACATTTTATTTATTTCTCCATAAGGAAAATAATTTACATCAACCATTCTAAGCATGTCCTCTAATTCCAGGAAAGGAAAGGGGAAATATATGTCATAAATATGGCAAATAAAGTTTTTTTTATAATTAGAGTAAAAGGTTTTTGCTTAAAGCATATGACTTGTAAAATCAATAATTGGAGGGGAAGCGGAGGGTTGCATCAATGAACTGTTTTTAATTTACAGTTTGGTTCAGAATATGTTGTTCTGTGTACTTAGTAAATTAAACTAAATTTTTTTTTAAAGTTTTTTATTTATAATACAATTAAAACAAAAATGGACATACGTGGCATTCCAGAGTAAATATTCCTAACAATTTGTTTCTCATGATACAAAAACTTAATACATCATCCTTAACCTCTATATAAACCTCATTCTTCTACACAATACAATTATATATACAATTATATGTACAATTATATGTATGTTTCAATCCTATCGTTAGCTTAAGATCCGAGCGGTTCTCCTTGATTCATACCAGCGGTAAAATTTGTCCCAGATTTCGAAATATTCCAGTTCTGTCTTATCTTTCATAGCCATTGTAACCCTGTCCATCTCTGCACATGATAAAATTTTATACAGGATTTCTTCTTCCGTTGGAATTCCCTTATTCCTCCAATTTTGAGCATAAACCAATCTGGAAGCCGTTAGAATGTGTAGCATCAAATAGAGTATGCCTTTGTCATACTTCTGCGTTGTTATACCTAATAGGAAATTTTTCTAAATTTTTCTTGAAGCAGCTTTGATTTTTAAGATTATGTATAATTAATGTTTTCATTTAATATATACCAGAATTAGAAGTATTTGGAATGTAAAAGTCGAGTTCTTCTGGAAAGTGTTGTAAAATTTTAATATCCTCTTTCTTATCTTCTTTTGCTCAAAGCAATTTGTACTTTTCTATCAACAGCACATTGAGGCCTAATTCCTTGGTGTAAGGATAGGTTTACAACTTGTCTTTCAGGCTGAAGAATTTGAAGGAAGAGCTTGTCTAAGTTTACCACAATGAGATTTACATTCCAGAAACTCATTCTCTAAGGACAAGAAAAGGTCCCAAATCTAAGTGCCTATTTTTAAGCAAACTATTAAATATATCTCTAGATTGCTTGGCCTTGTAAAATTAACCCTGTTTCAGTCTTTCCAAAGGAAAATACACTTGCTAACAAGGAATAGCTCCAACAGATTATGGAGCCAACGAATTTGTGTAGGCTAGTTCACATTATCTGCTTCTTTCATTCTTTCATCTCTTTGTCATAAAGAACATTAAAACATTTCCACCCATCTATAGGAACAAACCAATGGCAATTCTGACAACACAAAACCCAGACCATTTCTGATGCAATGTTATCATATTGTCCTTAACAGTAATAGCTTACTGTGCTTCTTTCTGGTATTGTTAATATCACTAAGAAGCTCAAAACAGCAATATTGCAGTTATGAGAGGATATTTGCCTTGGATGGTATTTTTACCTATTCACACATGTTCTCAGTTATACCTTTTTATGGTGAATTAGGGCAGAGGCAACGTTAATGATTTTCCCATGTTTTGGTAGTATTTCAGTAAAGCTTTGAAAGCTCACTGGCCCTAATCCATCCATCCATCCTCCCTCCCTCCCTCCTTTCTTCCATGTCATGGTCATAGCAATTCAGAAATATGTTTACCATTCAGCCTTCCTTAAGTAAACTTGTTCCTATATCACTTTAATGATATGTATTAGCTATTAATTTTACAAAACTTTTGTGCAGGAAGATAGAATTTTGTTAATTCAGAATCAGTAAAATCCTTGCGAGTAGAACACACATTAGTTTGGAAACATCAAAGGAAACCTCTATTTTTTCTGTTACAAGCGAAAATATAGACGTGCTTGAACTTCAAACATTTAAATATTAGAATGTAACTGAAGAAAAGAATTCATTTCTCTAGCCTCGTTTTATAGTAGTTAGAAACTGGCAGTCTGATTGTTTGAAAGTGCTGTTTAAGCTTGAGAACAAGAAAAAAAATGTTTTGTATTATGAGATAAAAGCAATCAACTGGTTCTGTTTGCCCAGGTTCAACTTCCCATATTCACAGATTCTGAGTAGTAAACATTTATTCATTCAGCTACACCAGGAAGCAAAACTGAAAACACACATTTACTTTATATAGTTGTTTTTTTACAGTAATAAAAAGTGTATTGGTATACATGACAATTGAGTAACACAGCCATCAAATGAATGTGGCTTACAGTAAAAAAAAGCAACCCAAAAAGCTGAAAAAAAATTTGAGAAATAAAAAAAACGTTTACTAATCTTTACTATCTTTAGTCATTGTTCTCCCTAACCCAGATGTGCTATTGTTATAGCAAACTGTTCAATTAAATAGACTAAAGTCATTCTACTCCAAGAGATGATATACAATGGGAGGATAAGGGATTGAAGTCAATCTAGGCATTTCTTCACCATTCCCTAGTAGTCCTTCCAAATATTTATTTGGAGGTTTTCTCCCTCCATTAACAACGCTGTTGCAATGGATGCAACTGGGGTTCTCCCCTCCAAGCTTGTTATTTCTGGTTTGTAGTGCTGTTGTCACATCAGCAACAGAATCAATGAGTGGTTTAGCAATGAATAATTTTTCACTAGAACAAGTTTTGTTATTTTTAATCAAAATAACTAGGTTTTTGAGTAACTACAGACTGAAGAATTTCATGAAAAAGGTTAGCTAGAATAGTTGCTTTCCAGACAGAAATCTTAAAGATGACTGAACCTTCTTGTGCACCAGTTCTGCCTTCAGCGCTTGTAAATCAGAAGTTGCTTGTTTTTTCATCTACAAAAGATCCAGAGATTATGACAGGAAGAATTAAATTACAACTATTATTTTATAGATAAGAGTCAACTTTTATGTGGTTTAAGAAGCACAATCTTGGTCTTCAAATTTTGTAGCCTAACCAGTTACAGTATGATGCATTCTGAAACATGTTAATGCCTCAGGTCATGGTGGATCTTAATATACATAAGAATCATGTTTGATTTGAAGTAAATGGGAAATTGGCTACACTCAATTATAATTATAAAGAATTTGTATTGTGTTGTATTCTGAGAGATGAAGTCCACACATCTTCAAGTTGCCATGGTTGAGAAACACTGCTGTAGATTGTATTACAGATTTCCAAAGCTCAGTCTTCTATTCATATCGTTTTTGTATCTATGGCAAATGCCTAAAATAATTATTATGATTGTACACTAGCTTCAATGTGTAACTTACTAAAAAGGAGTACAGAGAAGAGCAATGAAGGTGATTAGGCGACTGGAGGCTAAAACATATAACGAACGGTTGCTGGAAGTGGGAATGTCTAGTTTAATGAAGAAAAGGACTAGGGGTGACGTGATAGCAGTGTTCCAATACTCGGGTTGCCACAAAGAAGAGGGAGTCAAGCTACTCTCCAAAGCGCCTTAAGGCAGGACAAGAAGCAATGGATGGAAACTAATGAAAGAGAGAAGCAACCTAGAACTAAGGAGAAATTTCTTGACAGTTAGAACAATTAATCAGTGGGATGGCCTGCCTCCAGAAGTTGTGGGTGTTCCAATACTGGAAGTTTTAAAGAAGAGATTGGACAATCATCTGTCTGAAATGGCATAGGGTTTCCTGCCTGAGCAGGGGATTGGACTAGAAGACCTCCAAAGTCCCTTCCAACTCTGTAATTCTGTTATTTTATAAGCAAATAAAACCTCCCAAAAAGTATGCTTTGTGAAGGATTTTCTGATACACAAGAAGGAGCAACAGCACTCGTGCCTTTTGTTTCTGATTTTAGCCTCCCATTGCTATATCTGCACAAAGGCAATTTGGAAGTAAGATCTTACTAATGTGTAAGGCGTTCTTGGCTGTGCTACCTCAGGAGGATGAGAATTGTAGGACTCAGTTTGAGAAGAACTCAGTAATATGATTGGTTTGAATGACAGGACTATAAATGACAAAGTAAAGGTCATTTGTTAACTGCCAATCATCTTTCTACTGAGATATCTATAACAACTTTCCAAATCATAGTTTCAAAACCATTGGAATAAGTGTTTATTAATACACAATTAATGTACAATTATTTGTTAATATATGACAATTATGTGCAAATATGCTCTGAACCTACTGTGCAGTATAAGTTTATCTACATATGAAAGATGTATTGAAATGGCTATTAATGGCATTATACCACTAGATGGGGCTATAGAGCAACAACAATACACACACATAAATTATATGCTGGGGCATGACAATACAGGTTCACAATATTAGATATACCACAGAAAAAGGAATTTCTCTTCTTTTGCACATTCAGCTTTCAGATTAATGGAATCTTTAAATTAAGATAGTAATGTCCCCACAGCTTCAAATGTTGCAAAATTTTATCAGCAGGATTAATCAGAAATTTCAAAATCCTAATAATTGAAGGTTATAAGAACAGCATTGGTGTTCCATGTTGCTGGAGCCTTATCCTCCATGCACTACTATAGTCTACAATGAGGTACAATATTTGTCTTTTCAAAGGGTCCTTATGGCTGGCATAGAGATACAGCTTATGTATAGACTGATCCTGGGACAAGAAGTTTTTAAGTTACTGTTGATGAATGAAACAGTGATATACAAGTGTCTATGGCAATTTTCACCAGTATTTTTCCATGCCACAAACAAAGCCATCTTCTAGTCTTAATTTCTTTTATTTTTTCTTAGTCCTTTTATAAATTATCAGTGCAAGCCTATATGTGGTATGTTCAAAAGCAAACCAGTTGATTCAATGTATGCATTTACGAAAGCAAATGTGGAATCAATTACTCCAAGCCATTGATAAAATGGAACTGTTTTTCTGTATAGCTATATAATTTACTGTTGTAATACTATTGTGTGGGTTTCTGAAACAAGTAGCGTTAGATGAAACTGATTCTTCTGAGAACCAAAACAAAGTACCTGGTGTGGAACAGTGATAGGCATCTGCAGGAACATTGTTAAATGTAACCAAAGAAATGCACATGTGCACAGAGCCCAACACTTTGGTAACTGGTAACCAAAACAAACAAACAAGTAACCGTCCCCTCCCCAAACCGTAATTAAGATTTCTTGACTGGAGTGTGTACACTTTGGAAGTCAGCCCTTTATGCTTCATTCTCAAAATATGTTTCAAGAACTATTACTATTTTCCTTGATTTCCAATTGTGCAAGGCCAGTCTTGAAAAAAACCTTTGATTTGTTCCTGCCTTCACTGACTATATGTGTGTATATGTGTATGTGTATAAGTGCAAGGACACGTGTAATAAATTAGTACAGTACCTTAATTTCTATGACAAGCTTCATTTTGGCATTGTCTAGCTTTCTCTTTAGCTGGTCAATTTCCTGCTCCAGGGTTGTAATCTGGATTATTACATTATTCTGTCAAACAACCCCCCCAAAATTGATTTAGAATATAACTTCATATATAAACAATACACTCATTCTGTGATATAATTGTTAGTAATATAAGTTAAACTGATGCCTAGACACTCTCCATGAGTTTCTTTTTAAAATATATTTTAAGTCTTTTAACACTCTAAATATCTCTATATCAGAGGCCCCCAATCTTTTGGGCACCAGTTCTGTGGAGAGAGGTTTTTCCATGGAGTGGAGGGGACATGGTTTCGTGTGCTACCTGCATCCCCCGGATGGGGGCTTCTTTTGTTTGCGTGGATCAGTTTCTGGCATGCTGCGGACCGGTGCTGGTTCACGGACCAGGGGTTGGAGACCCCTGCTGAATGTCATCCTTCCTCAGAAGAATATAGTTACTATCTCCATATACTGTATCTCACATAAGATGATGGATTGACCATAGAGTAGAGCAATGCTTCCACTCATCGGCTGCAATAAATTAGGTCAGTATTTAAATGTTTGTTTTGCTATGGGCAGTCTAGATTTAGCCAGTTAAAAATGGATTTGATTGTCTCTTGTGAAATTGTCATTATAAAAAAAATGAGAGATTTTCTTTAAAAAGAGAAAATGTAATCTTGCAAAAATGAGAGTGGCCCACAAATAATCTTGCCGCCACATTCTTGATCAGGTGTAGCTTCTAGGTTGCCTGAGACTGCCCCATGTAGAGTACATTATAACAATCCAACTAGATGGTGATTACTAACCCTGGTGTCTTGGTCCAGATATGGATATAAAAGATGCTCCAGCCAAAGCTGGGCAAATCCTGCCCACAGCCTCTACTTTCTGTTTAAGGAGTAGCTGTAGTCCAGGCAGATCTCAAGTTGCACAACAACTTCTTTGCAGGCAGCACAACCTCAACTAGGATAATCCCCAAGATCAACGTTTCTAGAAATTTATTTACGTTTAGCAATTTACCGGTATTTAATCTGAATTTAGTTTGCGCCATACAGATAATATCTGGACATCAATTTAAGCTTTCAACAGCACCCCTGGCTTGACCTGGGGTGGCAATGTACAGTATCATCAGCATCCTGATGACAACTCACTACAAACCAATAAATGATCCCCCCTCCCCAACTTCATATACCCATTTTCCTGAAAATAAGACCGGGTCTTTTTTTTTTTCCTCCAAAAGAGGCACAAGGTCTTATTTTCAGGGGATGTCTTACTCACCTTCGTCAATGACAGGCCCGCCCAGCAAGTCCACTTCTTCTGTGGCCAAAGGAGCAGCTTCATTCTGCAGTGGCATTCCAGCCTGCATTTTGCAGTCAGGCCTTTCCGGAAGGCCTCTGCAGCCGAGTACTGAGCTATGATTTAATCCATAGCTCGGTCCTCGGCTGCAGAGGTTTTGCAGAACTGAGCTATGGATTGAATCCATAGCTCAGTTCTTGGCTGCAGAGGCCTTCCGGAAAGGCCTGTGACTGAGAAATGCAGGCCTGGCTGAGAAAACTCCGCAGAAGAAGTGGGCCAGCGAGGAGAGGGCTGGCTGCAAGGCAAGTGGGTGCGGGGTGTGGGGGGCAGCTCCAACCCCCCACCCCTGCCCTAGCTTGATTTTTAGGTGTGTGCCTCACCCCAAAACTAGGGGTTATTTTTGGGGTAGGGTTTAAAGTAGGCCCACCCCCAAATATCAATGTAGGGCTTATTTTGGGGGTAGGCCTTCCTTTCAGGGAAACATGGTAGTTATTAAATAGCACGGGGGAAAGCAGCCAATTCTGAGGTACCGCAGACTCAACCAAAGTCTTGAATGCTGCCCCCATGGAATCATTGCAAAATGGTGCTTCCTACTCCCACCCCTCACAGGCAGTCCAGTAAAAGGCCACAATCAATGGTATTGAAGGCCATAGAGAAGGTCAACTGACTCAGGAGAGATACTTGCTTCATTGTCAGTTTCTGACAAGGTCATCCATTGGTGTGCCATGACTGAGTCTGAATCTTAACTGGCAGGAGTCTAGATAATGTCTTTCCTGTAAGAATCTCTGAAACTGAGCCATCATATCTTTCTTAACAACTTTTCAAAAGCAAAGTTAATTTTAACTGTTTTTTAGTTATTATCGTACAGTGATTTATTGTTGTTCTCTTATTTATTTGCCACATTCTCATGGTAGTGTTTCCTTTAAAAGTTATATTAACTCTGGTAAGTGTGTGCTTTAGATTTCAGTGACTGTTGTGTCTGTGACCTTAATATTTATTGAAGATATTAATCTTTGTTTTGGCCAAAGTTACACAAGCTTTGGCCAATTTCCTTGGATGCAAGATATAACACATGCCTTTGGCAAGAACAACTGATGCCCTTTTTTCTTCTTTTTGTTCCTCTCCACGTTTGTTTCCTTTGTCGTCATTATTCTTTTCTCTTGTTTTTGTCTTGTTCTTTGTTTTTAAATGTTTTTAACAAATGCAAACTGCCCAGAGTTGTTGGGAGACAATGGCACATAAAATTAATAAATGCACTATATGAACTATAAATGAACTAATGAACTATGACGTGCTAAAAATGATCCTAGTTCAAAATGATCCAGTGAACTTTGAGATGACTCTGCTGCTATTAGTACTTGAAGTCTTCTTAAACAATCCTCCTTTTTCCTAGTTATCACAGTCTAGAAACATATATATTAGATACAAGGAGACCACTGTATATTTGACCTACTTAAGTTAAAGCTACAAAAGAGAAACAACATAGATGTTTAAAACATAGCAATTACATTTAAAAAAATTAAATTTACAACATCGTTTTGTGAAATACTGGACACAAACTAATAAAAAAAAATCAGAAAATTCCTCTCACATAGTGAGAGTTTCACTGCAATCTATGCTTCTTTTTCTGTTGTGCTCAAAACAAAACTGAATGGAATTGACATATTTTATCCCTCACTCAGAGAACTTTGCTTCTTTACTAAAGAAACAGTAAAAGAATTACTGTTAATCTTAACTAAAACTTTAGAAAGTTCTACAGTTTAGTGAAGATATTGAATCCATCTGTAGGACTGAATAGACACCACAAAGTAGGTTTTCAGTATCCTCCTTAGAGAAATACAGTATAAGGTATACAGCTGGATATATGAAATTGTGACTTAGCTGGAAAAAAACCTTAGCAATAGGAGAAAGTTTACTAGGTGGGAAAAAATGATAGAACATTTCTTAAACTAATTAACCAAATTCTCTTGATATTAAGAGATCATGATTCATATGAGAAGTATTTAATTAATTTTAAACTTTATTCTCATGAATTTTATTGTTGAACTAGGAAGAAAGAGATCATAGGTATATCATGTTATAACGAGAATGAGGATTTAAATCATTTTAGCAACTTGTAACACTAATTCAACTCAAGGGAAAAGAATCTGCAAAATATTCTTCGTTCTTGCCAATGGAACTTTCTTTTTATTAATTAGGATCGTGATATATTTATAATAATTTATGTTAAATCTTAATTAGACTATAAATATAGTCATTTTATGAGCTGAGTTTAATTTTTGCACAAATTTTGCTTTAGGCATTTTTCAAATATATTAGCAATCTGTTTAAAACTGTATCATCATTAAGATTCCAAGATTTGCTGTACTGATGGATAAAGCTTAGTTTTTATGGGCAAGGAAAATTTAAAAAAAATTAATTACCTTTGAATTGGTGGTTTGTGTTAAATTATTTCTTTTTTTCTTGATATCTCTAGCTTCTAGCTGCCTCAATAATTTTTGGTGGTGTAGTTTTATATTTTCCTGCAATTTATTTAAAGCTTCCTCTGAGAAAACTGTGACTTTCTTCATTTCAAAATATTTTTTTTTCCAGGAATCACGGACTGCAAGATTAAAAAAAGGATTCTATGCAGTTCAATAGCAGCTCAATAATTTATTCTAAATGAATGTACAGAGATCACAGTTAAAGAATCAGGGAAGTATATATTTGATTCAATAATGAAAAGTAAAAAAAAATATATTTTATAAATTCAGACTTGATGTTGGACAGCATTAGTTTTTATAGTTGTTGGTCAATGAAAAAAATTGGATGTATTAACCTAGAACATACCATGGCATCTCCTGAGCTTGTGCTGTTCAATCAAGTTTTTCACTTTTTTAACCAGTTCCTCTCTAGTGTTTTCCAGATGTCTTCTTTCTATCTTAATATGTTTCAGCTGCTTATGTAATTCATGGCCTGAGGAAGAAGAAATCCCATACTATCATACATGCAAAAGCTAATAATGAGAACAATTCTGAATAAAATTAAAGTAAAAATGTGTCATTCTTCTATTGGTCAACACAGGGTTGATCCACTACAATAAAATAAAATTAAGTCGACCAAAGAATGATGTAAAGGTTGGTGTGGGGTTGAAAAGATAAATATCTGTGTATTTTCATTTGATGCAATTGTCTGGTATGTGGAATCTACATAAACAGATTACAGTACTCAGCAGATAATATGAAGGAACAATGATAGTGTCCAAACCCCTGTATTCTATCAAGAATTTTTTCCCATACTTTGAATCATGAATTAAAGATGAAAAAAATCTATATACTGACTTCTGCAAGAACAAATGTGGCAGAACACTGGAAAAGGTAAGCTTTGTGATGCTATTAGGTTAGATTAAAATTGGAGAATACTATATGTTGCAATATACATTGCAACAAAACTGATGATATCTATCCATAATAGAAGTTTAGTCAAACTCAAATAGGTATGGTTTCTTTACGTACAACATATTACACAGCAAGGCAAATTTAGACCTTTGAATTATAGTTTGTAGAACTTAAACAGAAGCTAGCAACAATCTTAAGTGTTCAGTGTAAAATATAGCTGTCTGAACTGTGGTCAGCATTTGGAGACACAAGGGGAAGAATAGGGGAGAATATGTTACTAGTTACTCCTTTTATAATGTTTATATATATAACTATTCTTCAGTTTTCTCCTATTTTGTGTCTTTCCCTTTTAATTTTTAACAATAAAAATGTTTAAAAACTAAAAACTTATGAAAAATCCATACACACACATACTAAATATATATACTTCTGTAGCTAAACTGTAAGCAAAGTAATAAAGACCTGAAAAAGCACTTTTAAAAGATGCCTAAATTGATAATAATACTCTTAAAATGTCTCTTGCACAATCTCTCTGAAGAACATATTTTTATTTTTGAAAAAAAGTAATAGAAACTATGTAAGAGTCATTCCTAGAAACCTGTGCTAATCTTATATACATAATGAGCTGGATAGCTCATTATTCAAAATGCTATCCATTCACAATTACTGTTGGGCTTGGAGGAAAAAGAGGAGACAATAATCTTAGGGAGAAAAACTAACAATCCAGTTAATGGTGGTTGTTGTCAGTAGACACAGAATGAGGCCCAGTTGGTGGGGTAAAGGAAGCGAGAATAAAGAAAAAAAACCCTCAGCAGATGGAGTACGTACAAAGTTTTCAATCCTGAATAGAAGTACTCCAAGTAACATGCTTTTTAGGGCAATTGTATGTGAGTTGCAAAAGTCCAGAGTACCACAAGAGGGCAGCAAACTCTTTGTGATATAGTTATCAGAATTTTTATCTTCCAATATCCTGTGCATGGTAGGCATGGAGATAGTGGCTAGACCAGTGATGGCGAACCTTTTAGAGACTGAGTGCCCAAACTGCAACTCAAAACCCACTTAAGCATCGTCGAGTGCCTGGTGGGCGTGGGCCATTGTGTGGGCATGGGCCATTGTGTGGGCGTGGCTGCGGTGGTAATGGCAGACTGTGTGGGACTAAAAAGTTCAATCAATCAATTCCAACTTTGCAAGATCTTTTTTTTCCCCGCGAGAAGTTGAAATTGACTGATTGAACCTTTTTTTTTTTTTTTGCACACGGCGGCGGAGGCCTAAAGCGAAAAGGTTTTATAAAACCCAGCTGAAGGCCTAGGACTGGGGCGACGGCGCGCGTGCCCACAGAGAGGGCTCTGAGTGCCACCTCTGGCACCCGTGCCATTGGTTCGACACCACTGGGCTAGACAAATTCTGTAGCTGAATAAAAATACCCATTTAGCCTTTTCCAGAAATCATTTATACAAAAAGAAGGTATGAATTACGCTATCTTAAGAAAACTGCTGATAATCACAAATGACCCTTTAGAGGCTTTTTGATTATGTTTAGGAGATATATGAAAACTCGCCATTGCTTTCTTTGCCTTCAAGCAAACCTGATCTCCTTCTTAAAAGGCAAGAGGGCAAAATCCCTATGATCCCTGCTGCTGAAACCTTTTGTCACACCCTTAACCTCATGAGAGGTCTTGGACAGATTTCCTCACCTTCTGTTGGAAAACCTTTGTGAGGAAGTTGAGCTCTATTTACTGAGACAGCCAGAAGAGGTGGAGTAGGAGGGGAAAGATAGTGACTAGGATATGCAGAGTCATTTAGGTTATTCCCATCAGCCTAGGATCAAATAAAAACGTGTCAGTATTCATTGTTATTTTTAGGAGATAAGAACTCTGGGGTTGAAAAATTATACATGTAAAGCTGAAAACTCAAAAAAAAAAGAAGAAAAGAAAAGAAAAAAAGAAACAAGAGGGAACCTTTCTGACAATCCTAACAGAACATGAGTCAAACCATAGGAGGCATTAGAAAATGACTTTGCCTGGGGTGTCAAAATGTCTAGTGTGTAAGTGTGTCTTGAGTTACAGCAAACTTTTACATTTTAAACATCTCTTAAACGTTAAGAGTGCCTAATTTATTTTAGATTTCGAATGTAGTCCAAAGCGTTTTAGTTCTAAGCCAACAGGCATAGGCTTATTCTGTCCCTTATCTGATACTTTATTATATCTATATTATATACATGTATTATATTATATACACACAGAGAGGCAGACAATACTCACTGCTTGTAATGTATGTCCTACTTTAAAAACATTGCTTTCAAATTAGTTCAGAAACTGGCTAGATATGAAATGATTAATCCCAAGAGTTATATGTAATTGCAGCAAATCTTAATGAATCTTAATAGACAAAATTCATTCAACCCAAGTGACAGAAATGTGTTAACAAACCATTTTAACCAACTCAGTTGTGGTGCTAGACTCCTCTGGGAACATACCTGATTGTTCTGCACATTACCAGGGTCAGCAGCAGTCTTGGTAATTCCAGCATGTTGTTGGCTAAAGATGAGATCAAAGGAACAGCTACATTAGAAAGAAATCTCTGATTAAACCTGTTGGGGTTGCAAGTTGTTTTGATTGAGTTATTAATCTGAAAAATAAGATACTGAAATCAGACTGGAAGAGCCTCTTGGTGACAAACTGGATTAAGAGCAAGTATTCCAAGGCTGCATTAACCTCATACACAGGAAATTAAGCTAGATGAACTAGTTCTCATGCTTAATTATGTTTATCTGAAAGCTAATTAAAGAGCTAGCTTTTTCCATTATTCAATATGTTAGAAGTTCTTAATGTGACTTCAATGACTGACACTGAATACTGTCAGAAGAAATAGCATATATATTTCCTTACCTCCTCTTCTTGGGTGAGTATGTCATGTCTCGGTCTTCCAAGGATTTGGGGATTCCAGAATCAGCAGTAGTAGTACACTTTCCATTTTCAACTCCTGTTAAATTCCCTCCATTTTCCATATTTGTGTCCAACATAAGAGAAACCTCTTCTGCAACAAAGGTCAAAGTATTACCTGTCTCTACATGAATGTGTATGCATATGTACAAATATATGTCAACTGCCAATAGCCTTAATACAGAGCAAAATTGGCTACTTTTTGGTAGTCACCAAAACAAAATTACTTCCAATATTTTGAATAAATGAGAGTTCCCCAAGTTCCACATATTTTCTGAATTTGGAAGCTTTTGCAGATATAGTTCTCATCAGATACATGCTATCCACATCTGGATTTGAAAGATCACAAATATACTGTGGTGTTATATGCTCCCTTCCTAATTATATTAATTGTCTTATAGTTCTCTGTTACTCTAGACTAGAGACTAGCCTTAGTTTGTTATAACTTAAACCAGACAGTTTTGGTTAGATCTAAACCCCAAACTACTGATACCATTCCACTTCAAAATACAATCTCAACTCACAGACTGAAAATTAAATGTAATCATATCTTTGCTCTGTTTTGATACCACTGCAAGCAATTAAACTGGCATTTAAAATTAGAGAGCAAAGTTGGAAAAGGAAGGAAGGAAGGAAGGAAGGAAGGAAGGAAGGAAGGAAGGAAGGAAGGAAGGAAGGAAGGAAAGCATGCACTTGTGGCTATTTCCAGTCCTCCAAGCAGCATTGCTTTTGATAAAATGTGGTATTTAACAGGAATTTTACAAGAGAACTAGAGTAACTTGTTCAAGACAAAATTCTGAGATAAAGAAGTGTTAAAAACAAATAGTTAAAGCATGTACCGGTAATATGTTTTAATAAAAAGAGCCCAGCCCTGCAGCACAGAAGGAGGCAACAACCAGGAATTGGGATGCTGGCTGAATCTAAGCTATCAATTTACTATTTCCTGGATTGCATTTTCCTCATTTTTTTATACCACTGTCATCTACAGAATCTATTTTTTCAATTACATCAAGAGCAGAAATTGTCACTTCAATTTTTTAACTTGGTCTCATTTTAAGGTCACCTAAGTATATTTCCAGTAAAGCTATCCTCGTATAAAACCTAGATCCATTCATTCAAAGAATTTATTTCGCATCAACAAGTAATGAAATGTTTTTCCACTTGAAATACCAGTATTTTCCTCCTTTTCATTGTTCTGATCTATCTTTGGAGATGTGACTGTCTTTCTGTATTTTTCATCCTTTCCTGGAATATTATGGCTTTCTGGGGTTGGGCTGAAAGTCTTTTTCTGATACATTTTCACTGGTGCTGATTTCTTTGCAGGGTGCTGTTTTGAGGATGGAACAGATTCTGTTTTGTTGATGTTACAACTGATTTTGCCTTAAAATGACACAATGATATATTAATAAACATAAATTGACATAGACAGTGTTGTAAACTTCAGAGTGCTGTACAATATAAGACCAGATCATTTTGATTGTATTACATGAAACCACTTTTTACTTTCTAATATAGAAAGTATATACACATTTATATTTATTTATAATTTAAAGACATGATATTAATAAAATATAAGACAAATCCCTTAAATATCCTATTTTCTAGAATATATGAGAAAGATAAAACAATCAGATCAGATTAACAAACAAATATGTTTACAAATATATGTATATTTATTTATCTTCTGTCATGTTCTCATCATACACTTAATAGACAGACAAAAAAGACTAAAATGCAAGTGAATCCAAGAAGCTTATGTAATATGGCAGAGATGTCGCACACAGCCAGAAATTATTATAAATTATATAAACATAAGGCAATCCAAAAGTTCCATTGCTCAATGATTGACATGTTGCTAGAAAATCCTGAGATATCCAAGTTTCCAGGAGCTCATCTTAATCAATTATCTCTGTGCTATAAATGCAATACAGAAGTGGAATTTTGGGAATTGAAACCAAAGAAAGCAAAACAGGAAATATTGCTGTAGATTTAATAGCAAAACTAGATATATCTTGTTTGAAAAATTACGATGACTCTTCCTCCCATTAGTGCAAAACAACATTATCTTATTTATAATTTGACTTTTATAGGATTCTATTTAAATTCCAAAGTCTCACCTTTCCTTTGTTGTGAACTACTTTTTCCTTGAATACTTTCATTCTTTTGTTGCTCAGAGCTTTGCTTTTTATGTAGAACTGGAATAGTTTCCTTTTCATTCCACTCACCAAAATCAGCTTTTTCCTGAGTCTGACTGAGATTGTTTTTGAAGGAGCTATTCAACATTGTTGAGTTTTGATAAATATCAGGATTGGGAGAAATTAAACTATGTGGTCTTTCATATGATGCAGATGTAAGCACATATTCTGGATTATTATGGTGTTTCTCTGGAGTGGATGACAAAGATGAATAAATACTCTCTATTCCTGGTAACAAATAAAGTTCTGGATGAAATGCCTGCAATATGGAACATGGTAGAAAATAAACTAAGAACCAAAAAATTTAGCTTTGTTCTTAAAATTGAAATAATTATAATATACTGTACATACATTCGGAGGAGCAAATGATTTCAGCTTCAGTTCCATCTCTTGTTTTGTTTTCACCTTGGAACATTACAACAGAGGCAATATTATCAAAATGCTTCCAATTGTCCCATCACCGTTATTTATAGAAATTGGGCAAAGTTCCAATTTCACATGAATAAAAATACAATTTTGCCTCATTCTCCTGAAGTTCTGTAAAACTCCAAAAATTTACCAGGAACAAGGGGTGGAAGACCCTTTGCAGTAGACATCTTTTCTTCTCCAGTAAATTACATCCCAATCATAAAACATTACTTTGTTTTAAATGTCATATTCAAGAGCTAGCACAAAATCATAGATCATTGTAAAATATACTTGTATAAGATTTTCTTTGTTTAGAAAGACTTTTTAGCATTATTCCATTATTTTATTGATTTTTAATTTTAGTTTTCACATTTTATTTTTCTCAATGTGATTGTTTAATGCACTGTTTTATGTAACCTTCATTCCTTTTTTTAAAAAAAATAAAAAGTATTTCATCAAGCTTGTTAAAAGAAAAAAAAATACCTTGGAAAACTTTAAAGCCCAGTATAAGTCGCATTCCACAAATGTTTGTTTATACTGATTTAATTGCAGAGTTGCTTTTCAAATCTTATGCAGCACTTTCAACATTCTCAAAGGGATGCTTATATTTATAAAAGCCTGATTTGAAATGTATAAAAATAAATGAAACCTGCAGAGGAACTCTAAGGCATGTGTTTTCAGCAAATTATAATTTGCAAATTGGGAGCATATCTTTGGAACCTACAAAATGTCTGCTCCCCACTCTTTGCCCTCCTCTTGTAAGAGTTTTTCCTTTATAGGGATTTTGCTATAGGATGCTTAAATAATCTTTCAGCCTCTCTCATGGTACTTATGGAAGTTTTTACTATTCATAGAAAAGCAGCATTTTAAATGAGAACAAACCTTTAGGTCATTTAGGTTTTTCATTTCCTCTGCAGACTAGTTAGAACATCTTAATTGATGAAATGCTCTTGCAGTTATATTATGCAACTTTATAGAAGTTTAGTATGTAAGTTTTACATATTATGTACATAGATATCATATTATTAGTTTTGTTCTCAAGTGAGATTCTTGATTATATTGTATATGTTAGCAATCCTATAGGACAATCAGCAAGAAACATGAAATACTTACCACCACAAGTTTCTCTCCAATACATTTTAGAAAGACATACTTATCTACAACTGCTTCTTCACCTAAGTACTCTCCAAGGTTTTCTCTTAATATTTTCAATGTCATATGAGGTGACACCCTAGAACATCAGATGTTATTGCTGCATTTAATATGGAGTATAAGATAATGCTCATATTGTACAGCATTTAGTTTTAGAGAGGTGGGAATATAAAGGGAATAAAACATACATAGAAGACACCCGAATGTTAGAATTGAGATATTAACCCCTATAAGGGAACTGGAACTTTTAGCAGCATTCAAGATTGCAGTGCAATTTTATTAAGTCTTATTCACTTTTATATAGAAATAATGAAAAGAAAATCTAAAATATAAAGTAGTGTAGGTACAACACTCTTTGGATGTGTACCTGTTTGCTTACAGCTATCACTGACCCTCTTACGATTAAATTGACACAGTAAGGTCTCTGTGGTTTGATATGATAAGATAGAAAGCCAGTTTGGTATAGTGGTTAAAGTGCTGACTTAGAAACCAAGAAACCGTGAGTTCTAGGCAGCCTTGGGCACAAAGCTGGCTGAGTACAGTAACTTTGGGCCATTTTCTCTCTATCACCCCAACTCACTTCACAAGGTTGTTATGGGGAAAATAGAGGCAAAGGTATTAGGTCTGCTTGTTGCCTTGAGCTATATATAAAAAAGGCAGGATAAAAAGTATTAATAATAAAAAGCTTTACATTTCATGAAGCTTTACATTTCATGAATCATGTTTATTGCCATAACCTGAATCAAAATTAAAAACTAAATTTTGTTTTCTTATAAATTCAGTTAAAAGCTTAAATGTTTCTATTTACAAAACAAGTATCAAAAAAATCCTTTTATACATGATAATCTCATCAAATGTCTACCTATGGATTAATTATTGATCCTTACATTATTTTTCATAGACCTCTATGACTACTGTGGATTTCCTAATGTAGAATTTTCTAAAAATTGATTATAACAAAAGGAAATGGCAGAAGTATGAAATACAACTCTTTATTCCCAATGATTCATTCAGGTTATATGGGAGAGCAATCGTACCATTCAGGAAGGGAGCTCAAGTGGGGAATTAATTTGGACTTTAGGTAAACTCAAGAGGGCAAGGTCTGACCCCCTCTGAATGGCCTTGAGTCCTCCTCCTGGCTGGAGGAGAATTATGAATAATTGAGATGATGCTGTTAATTTCACTTTTAAATAGCATCAGTACTAAAATTTCTGGTATTCTCAGTAATTTTGTAAACAATTACATCAATATTTCCTTTTTATATCCTATGCACTATATTATAATTAATGATGCAGGAATGAATCACATAAGAATGATATTCAGTGGTTCTGATCTACAAATCAATAACTGCTAAAAATGATTAGAATCTTGGAATAATAAATACATGTGTGCAAATTCCGAACGTACAACTATTAATTTAATTGAGGATAGCCGCAAGTTGGGGGTTAATTTTAGCTCTTGTCTTCAGTAGGATTGGCTGCATTTCCATACTGAGAGGTGGACACAAGTCAGTATAAAGTGGTACAAATGTTCTTAGTTGCCGTGTACATAAAGCATGCAAAATTTTCTCATACTCTTGTATAATCAGAAAACTGTTAGAAACTGGTGTCCTTGGTAAGCAACTTATGCTCCTTTTTCTTTGTGGAAATGTTTAAACTGTGTCAATGCAAACCAGTTTTATAAATGGTATATTATAGAAATGGTCATATTGTTCAAGTGAAATATAATATTTATTCAATATCAGAACATTCCACCACTATGAAAATATTTGTATCCCTCCAAAAATATTGATTTGATGTGCTAATTTCTCTGCATGGGAATTATCAAAGCATAAATTACAAAGAAAAGAGCAATAATTCAAAAATAATGCCATGAAAATAAAGTCTCCCTAGTTACATAAAGCTATATTATAAATTACAACATCCTTCCATTTTTTTACCATAAGCAATGACTAAAATGAACAAAGAGTTTGCTTGCCTTCCATATTTTCCATTCCATTCAAAATTTATTTCTCTATGAAAGAAGATACAAGATGCATGAATGTTTCCCATATAGAATTGTTTTTATATGTTTCCCATATAAAAACAATTTGCATGAGAGTTTCAGCATGGAGATCAAAGTTTCCTTTTTGCCAGTTTCTTTGCTCATGATTTCAAATTATCATAAGCAGTTTTTGTTTTTTTCTAAAGTTAGAAGATTTATAGAAATTCCTTATCAATGTTTATTCTTTGAAGAGCTGTAACTTTTGGGTAGGTGTTTTAATCAACTGCTAAATAGTTACAAGAAATGCTAAATATTAAGGCAAGCCTATTTATTTTTTTGATTTTTATCCTGCCTTTTTTATACATAACTCAAAGCAGCAAGCATACCTAATACCTCTGCTTCTATTTTCCCCACAGTCTTGTGAAGTGGATTGGGCTGAGAGAGTAGTGACTCACTGAAAGTCACCCATTATTATTATTTTATTATATCTCACCTTATAAATCCAGCTGAAAAGAATTTGCTAATAACTTCTATAGAAACTGTATTCAACTTGAAATTCCATACTTCTTCAGGAACATAAAATACATGCAGCTCTAAAAGCTAAAAATATGTAAAAAGAAACTGTTTAGCATTCAGCATAGCCAATTTTAATAATGGAGATAATATCTGACAATATATGGTAATGATTTGTTCTTAAGCAAAATGATGCAAACTATGAAAATGGAATATCATGCCATAAATGGACATATAATTTTGGAACTTAATGTTTAAATATTTCTCTCAGCTCAAAGTTGCATGCAAAAATGACAAGTTGCATATAAAAAGTGAACCTTTTGTAAAACTTGTAAAAAGGGATTAATTGTATAAATTGTATACAAAGATATTGGGTGACAGCAAATAAAATATTCTGTCAGAGATAAATACTGATACAAGCTGACAATTGAAAATATGGGCCACCTGATATTGTTGTGGCCAATATGGAACTGGAATCACTTGCATTCATTTTGACTTTGATGGACGCAGTGGTGAGATTCAAATAATTTAATAACCGGTTCCCTGCAGGGGAGGAGGTGGGGGCACTTCCACAAGGCAGGTGGGGGAGGGGGGCAGCTGCCCTATGCTCCCTGCTTACCGTGCTGAAGGGCCCCCGCAGCCAGGCCTACCATGCCCCGACACCTGTCACGCCTCGCCTGTTCAGTAGTGACCTCTTCCACTTTCTCCTTCTTCCTCTTCCTTTGAACACCCCTTCGCTCCCATTGCTGCTTTTTCAGTCCCAGATCTCGGTTTGTCCGAAGCCTGCGTAGGGGGTCTTTGGAAACGAAGCTCTGCAGTGACTGGGTGGGGTGGGAACATTCCTTTCACTTTTGGACGGGCTCTGAAATGGGCTGGAAGGAGCGGCCTGAGGATGCCAATTTGGCTTTGCAGCAAGCAAGGTGATTGGAATGCACGCCAGTCTGGTGTCTCAAAACACCAGGGTTTTTTTCCCCCGCTGCCGGATTTTCGCCGCCATACTGTTTAAGTTTTTTTAAAGATTGCTTAATGGAGAATGCGGATCCCTCCCGCATTCCCCTGCCGTAGCTCATAAACCAACTAAAGCTCTCCAATGTATCTTAAGTAAACCAAAAGATCCAGTAGCCCAAGAAGAAAAAACAGGAGTCGTTTACAACAGTGTTTCTCAACCTTGACAATTTTAAGGCATGTGGACTTCAACTCCCAGAATTCCACAGCCAGCTTTGCTGGCTGTGGAATTCTGGGAGTTGAAGTCCACATGCCTTAAAATTGTCAAGGTTGAGAAACACTGGTTTACAACATACAGTGTAAGGACTGTAACAGCCATTATATAGGACAGACAGGGAGAACATCAGCATAGCACATCTATAAATATCAAGTAACACTCAGAAGGCACACTGAACAGTTCTTAATTTTTCAACACCTGGACAGATTCAGCTACAGTTTCAAGCCAAATCCAAAAGTGCTAGAGAATTCCTGGAAGCTTGGCACTGAGACAAATAAGCCATCAATAGACACATAAGATGAACTACATTTATATGCCATTCAATAGATACAACAAAAAGCAAAGGAAAGCAAAGGAAAGAAAAAAGACCAAAACACATGCCCTCCAGGGACCACACCCAGATAAGCAGGGACCACTGGACAAACAAGCAAACAAAAATAAAAACCCTTAATCAAGGAGCTACCAAGGAAAAAACCCACATTCCCACCAAAGCTGGTAGGGCAAGCTAGTATACCGGTATATAAACAGGGAGGAAACCTTCCATTCACTAGCACTGATGTTGTCACCTTATTGCATAATGAAATGTCTGCAATAACTAGGCTCAGAGACCACTAGAGGTATGTCTGTGGTTTTTTTTTTTAATCCCTCCTCGAGCTCTATCAAGTTGGATCATTCCTAGCCGTTGTCCCCATATTCCATTTTGGGACAAAGTCCTGTGATTTTGCTGATATTCTAGGTCAGTGGTGGCGAACCTATGGCATGCGTACCAGAGGCGGCACTCAGAGCCCTCTGTGGGCACGCGCGCTATGCCCCAGAGATGGCAACCATCCCTCTTCAAGCAGCCGCCCGTTAACTCGCCGAGGTCCCACGTGGCCGGATGCATCCCAGCACGGCTGGTTTCCCTCCCCCCCGTCCCGTCCCTCCTGGCCTCGCTTGCTCTCCTTTTCCAGGGCATGACCCACTGCATCGCCTCCTCAGCTGTCGGCCGGTTGTCGAGCTCAGAGGCGGCTTCTCTGAACTGCTGGCAGCGGGCTGCGGAGCCCCAGAGTGCGCCGGTTGAGGGGCCGGCAGGCTGTGGCTGCTGACAGACACCATCTGCCCCCTTGCGCTCGCTGGCCTCTGTGTGCGGGGGCCGATGGTGTCAGGCAGCAGCCGCCCTGGCCCCTGCATCGCCTTGCCCTGCAACAATACCACCCCCGCCCTGCCTCGCCTCTCCTCACGTCGGAGGACGAGCCTTCTGCCCACTGTCCCACCCACCAGAGACCCCCTGGATCTCCCCCAACCTTGTCCAGCCCCCACAGGAGTCCCTGCCCATGAGGAACATTGCGGTGACCATGCCCACCTTGGCCATACCCACCCATTCTGCCATGACCACCACAGCCATGCCCACCCAGTGGGCCACGCCCACCTGGCACCCAGCAATAAATAAATAGGTTTTGGGTTGCAGTTTGGGCACTTGGTCTCTAAAAGGTTCGCCATCACCGTTCTAGGTCCACTTTAATATTTCTGGATTATGCCAATTGTGTATCTAAATTCAATCTGTTTTGGATTTGGCTGGAGGACAGAGACAGCTTTTGTCTCATGCCAGAAACGTGACAAGGAGAAAGCATCCCAGCTAGTTCTGATTGATTTCTTTTCAACTTTCTTAATGGTATGAAGTTCCACAGGTGTAGAGAATAAAAAAACTATTAATAATTGACAATTACGGTAGTTTATTTTATCCTTCAGGTTTCGCAGGTACAAACTGTGCAAGGCTTTCAACTTCAGAACCACTATCTTTCATGTAGATTCTTACCAGCAATCAAAATGCTGACTTAAAAGCAATGCTTATATACTCCTGAAGCTGTAAAAGCAATTAATAATAACTGCTACATTTTGGTCTAGCTGAAATTTCAGAATTGTCTCTATGGCAAACATATGTACATCACACAGTAGACCAAATGAGACTGAACTGCATCCCATTCCTAATGAAGTGATACCACTGTCATCCGATCAGATGTGATTATATCCCTGTAAAGGAGGTGCAGATCTTCCTGAGATAAATCATTCCTAAATATGCTTTTTGCTGTTTAAGCAAATTATCATCACTGAACTATTTTGGTATCATTCAGAAGATGACACAGGGAAAGAGATAGAAACACCACTCTTCCATTCATTCAATCCTTTTAAAAATACCGTATGTATTTTCCTTAGACTTGAAACTGGTATCACTAGAAATGTTATTGCCTGTATTTCGGTCCATTATCAAGGATAGGAAATCTGTGGTCAAGTTGTTGATGAACACCAACTTTAAAAATCCATTCACTGATCCTGCTAGCAGAGTACTGCAAATTGTAGATCAATCATATTAGAACAATCATATAATCCCTATTCCTTATCTAGGTGTTATTTTCATTGCATAAATTCTTTACTTAAATTAGGAAAACATAGATTTGACATTGCAGAGAAGCTATTCTTTTTAGTATGCATATTTGTACTATACTTACTGATAGTAGTGCTGGTTCAGATCCAGCAATTTAGGGCAACTGCTCACAGTGCGGTACTAGAGAACCTGACACTTATGACATTCTGTTTCTAATATATTTTTGTCTCTATTAGTCAAAGAGCAATGGAATCATTCCTGCATGTAGCTATTAGCAGGTGCAGCCATATTAATTGAATTATTTCTGACTGCAGGACCATGACCCTGTGCTTAAAAGTTAAAATGGTGCCAAATAAAAGAACAGCTATGAAACCAATTGTTCTTGCAATCTGGAGGGAAGAGAATTATGGTAATCACCTGATTAAAAACTGTAAAATCTTGATCACTGCCTATATCTGTAATTAGCATAACTAAATACTAATAATAATGTTTTCAAATATTAATTATTATAGTTTACATTTAACCTATATGTAATTCCATTTTTGAAAGATCTAACAAGTTTCTTTATATATTTCTATTCTTATCAACCAACAACAGAAAATATTGCAGTATAGCATACATAAAATTTATCAATGGTTATTACAATCCATTATTTCTTACCTCTGAAGTGCGTGGTCTGTTTTGATTGGACAGCATATTCCTTGATGTCATTTCTGATTTATGCGAAAGTCTGGAATTGTTTTTTAAATCACATATTGAATTCCAAGTATTATTTAACATATCAAGATAACTCCTATAGGTATTTAAGTTGCAATATTCCATATTTTAGAATTGTTTCCATATCCTGCAAATTTGGATATAAAACAGGGATAGCTTCAGGGCAGAAACTTTTGTTTCTTGTTTACTGAAAGGAGCCAAGCATTTGCTAATACAGGAGCTGAACCACCTTTGAGGTGACCACTCCCTCTGTGTAAGTAAAATCACCTTAGTAACACAATGAAGTACCTAGCCAGGACTGTGCACCTGCGATTTGCTGCAGTAATCAAAGTCTGCTTTACTTGTATTGCTTACATCAAGGTCCCTGTTTCAACAACTGTTCCATAATCTGGGCAGTGCAATTTAGGGAATGAAAAGCCTTGATCAGAACTCCATATAAATATTTACTCAGTACTATGAAGAATTAAGAGTTTTACTGCTTGTTTTCTGTTCTTTCTCTTCAATAACAGCAGTAATTATATCTGCTTTAATTCAATTGACTAAAATGGACCTTATAGCTTCCTTAAAATGTATACTTGACTAGACAGGAATGAATACCAACCAATCTTAAACACAATATTCTGGTTCCAGCAGGCTCGGCGTGTATTTGTTTATTTAATACCCAACCAAATTCCCACAGAATTTTTAACAGATTTCAGGAATACAATAACAATTAAAATATCATGGTCAGCACCCAAATGCATGCATACATATATTACTAAAAACATATGCAGTACACCAAAATCACGAACACTTTCTGGAAGGGCTCTCTTTTCAACTTATTTGAGGAAGCAGTTTGGGTAGGAACTAAACTAATTACTTTAAGAGAGGACATTCTAATCTAGAGAACTGGTGCTGTTACTGGGAAAATTACAGTGGCAACTCAAAGTCCACTCTCCCTCATCACAAAAATAGGAATCTACCAGCTGTTTACCCAGCAAGACTGAATTCATGAGGACAATTCTAGTGGGCAAATGCAGTCCTGAAAAATAACTTGGTGCTAAGCCCTGGGCCTTATAGGTTAAAACCAGCACTTTAAATTGGAAGCCTATGGGAGAAACTAGTGCAGGATGCAAAGTGAAGGTGTAATATATTTTATTGTAGAGTCACCAAACCAACCTTTCCTCTCTTACTACCAAGTAAAACCATTCATTGAAGGAGCAGAACCACTGCAAAAAAGTACCGCCAATTCTCAATTACCGTAATCCGTCAAGAAGTGTACCAAGGTCATTGATAATGAAGGACACTGAAAGATCTAAAAGAACTAAGAGAGGCATATTATCCCACCCAGGTCCCAACAATTATGTACTGGATAAACTATACTATCTGTCCCATGCCCCGATTGACATGGGTCCAGAAAATCTGCTTCATTGCAGTTGATTTGTCCGTATTGTCTCAAAAACCTTTGTTAGTAAAGAAGGTAAGAGACCAGGAAGTAGTTGTCTAACCTTTCTTGACCTAAAAAAATCCCTTTTAATGAGAGTGTACCAAAGCCTCTTTTAAAACTATCGGCAGTGGCTTCTCCCACAATAAGGTGCTAACAATTTCCCTGATATAGGAACTCTCCCCCTTCCAAATGCTTGAAAGAGCCAAGAGGGACAACCATTCTGCTTCCATGTAGCAGAGGACATCCTAGAGAGCACCCAATCTACTTTCTCAAATTACAAACCAAAAAGGAATACCAGATAACAGGGAAGACAATACCCTACTCACTGGTGCTGCATGCTTCAGGGACTACGCTATGAATGGTTTGATGTGGGTATAGAACTTGGTAGTAAAGGCAAATATTCAAACTCCAAATTGGTCACTATCAAGCATAATGTATATTACATGTGATATCAGAATTCTCAGTAAAAGTAGTTTAAGGAATACAAGTAGAAGAATGTCCCAGCTTGTAGCTTTTCATAGCCATCTGACTGGTAGATGAAGAGTCAAAATATTCAATTAGTTAATCTTCCTACGAACTTGATCCAAATGATATACAGGCTAGATTTGCTGTGCTAGCTGTAGATTAACTATAATCTTCTGATTAAACCTCAATTACCTGGGTTTGTACAATACACTTAAGCCACTAATTGTATTTGCCAGCAGCATGGCTACATTCATGCAATTCACAGCAAGCAAAAGCCAACTCCATTATGACTTAGCATGTTTTTTTTGAATTATACTACAGATTTGTTTAAAGTCTGAATTGAATGAAGCTCACAATCTATTGACACAATATACGTCTTGTCACACACAAAAAAAATCTTCATTTTAAAATTTCAATTTAGGGTAGCAGAAATCATGTTTTATTAATACAATTGTTAAATATTTTTGTTATTGCCATTTTTGTCAGTTAAATAATTGTTGAGTCATTTGTTTTCTATCAGTAAATCCAGAGATGTATTACTTGGTACCAGGAGGAATAGTACAGTACCAGGAAGAACTTAATTCCAGCAAGTGAGGCTATTGTTAAAACTGCCATTTAATCTTAAATGTCTGAGATAAAAAAAAGTGCACAATTAAGACTAGGTGTTTGCTTTCACATAAATATACACTAGGCACTGGAAGTGAAATAAGTCATAAAGTAGTGTTAAGCCTTGGCATTAATTTTTAAAGTGAAAATGGTAAAAGTTTTGCACTAAAACAAAAAAGTGTGCTGATTGAACAGAGGGAAGAGCAAAAAAATGAAGCTTATTTCTTGATGTTGTTCCCTATTGAAATATGTGTAACAAAACCTTGGGCAGTCTTCACCATGCAGGGAGAGATTGTGGTTTAGTAATGTCTGGTTTTGGCCCTAAGTGTTACAACGTGTAGAAAGATGTACGACTCTTACTAGCACTTGCTTATTGCCTTTAAACTGCATCTCGATGACTTCCGAAAAGAGGCCAGACCTCCTCCTTTAAAAGCCAGCTTTCCAACTGTTCTCCCATTAGGGTAGCATGACGGCTTCCCACGCACAGGAAGTTGGCTTGTATCTTCGCTTCACTCTCCTCTCGCCCCCCGCCCCCCAGAGCCGTTGAAAGTGGCGGGAGACAAAAAACTAGGACGGTTTCGGGGGTGGGGAATTAAACGGAGAGGTTCCGTTTTACGGGGAAGCTCAGCTATGTGTGGCCCCGCTGCGATGGGTGGCAGGAAAAAACGTGGCTCGTTACACAGCGGGTCCGCCTCGCCTCTGTATTAAAGCGTTAAAAGATTTCATAAACGTGTTTCTGAACAGACTTAACACCGCAGGCCTGTTGGAAATATAAGCGTAGACATTATATAAAACAATTAATAGAAATTATTTGCAGTGGCAGAATTACCACCTTAACCTTGCATCTCCCCCGGCTGCGCAGACGTCTGTAGTTCTGAAAGTTGGGGGGGGGGAGGAGTTTACAACAAACCTACACACATGTACGTAGGAGTAGACTTTGCAAATGATCGCCGACGACCTGAGGCTGCTTGGAATTTCCATTCCTAAATCTCGGAACTTTTGCACTGTATCGAGACGAGCTTCCCCACTTTTCTCAGCCCCAAATCCAGCGCCGGATCGCATAGACCAGGGGTGTCCAATCTTGACAACTTTAAGACCTGTGGACTTCAACTCCCAGAATTCCCCAGCCAGCCATGCTGGCTGGGGAATTCTGGGAGTTGAAGTCCACAGGTCTTAAAGTTGCCAAGATTGGACACCCCTGGCATAGACAAAACTAGCCTTTGTGCGACCTATTGGCGCGCAGACGTTACATCCAGCTGTTTGTTTGCACTGGCAAAAGAGGGGCCGGGGAGTGAAACCATGAACACACAACACTTAAATATATAGTGCTGCTTAAACATTAACGAATTACAGAGTCTCGCCCTCACGCACCAACACTTGCGCGATAACGAACATAACGAAGAGAGCCGACTCCGGGCAGTTTTTTTCAGCAGTTACGTCCCCCAACTGTTGTGGCAATACAAAGCCTGCCTTCCTGACCGACGATGCATGGGCGACGCTCCAAGTGACTTAGCGAGGAAACCGAGGAAAGTTCGTTGCGCGGCTGCCCCCACCAGCACTAAAAGACGCCACAAGAAAGATATATTTTGGTTTGGAGAAGATGGATAGATTATATTGAGAATAAATATGGAACTAAAAAGTTTCATTTGGTTTTTGAGTAAATTTTAGATTGTTAATGTAGTTTATTTTTTTTTAAATTAGTAATAATAATGTTTAATATGTTTGTTCAGAAGAGAGCTAAAGGATGTTATAGAATTTATTTATTTATTTATTTAATTACATTTATATCCCGCCCTTCTCCTTGCGGACTCAGGGCGGCTGACAATAGATAAAATGCTAACATGTTATACATCTAATTAAAAATTGTTAACTTAAGGGTGATATAATGTAAGACAGAGTACAATTGTTGTATTGTTAACCCTGTGTGTGGCTCTGGGAAGTCGGGGGGGGAGGGAGNGGGAGGGGGGTGGGGGAGGAGGGGAGTTATATTGTAAAACTTTTAAAAAATTTTAATAAAAAAAATAAATAATAAAAAATAAAAGACGCCACTCCTTCTCTTTTTCTGCCGCTCGAGACGGGACTCGAAAGCCCCGCCCGCACAGCTTCTCAAAACTAATTTCCAACGGGCAACTTCGACTTCCGCTTCGGGGAAGCGCCAGGCCGAGTTTGCGCAGGGAGCCCGCCAGCGCGCGCTGTTGCGCACGAGTCTCCCCCCCCCCTCGAGAGTCTATAGGCGGGGGGGGTTTTCCAAGCGCCGGAAACTTGTCCGAAAGTTCCGAGAAGCGCCCCCCCCCCCGGCTCCCCCCCGACCTGCCCGTTGCCAGCAGCGGCGTTTTTACGGGTTTCGGCGTCTCGCGCGGAGTGCAGTTGAGTGAGGGAGGGGGCCATGTCCGGCGCCTCCAACGTCGCCACTATGAAGAAAGTGGTGCAACAGCTGCGGCTCGAGGCCAGCGTGAGCCGCGTGAAGGTGAGCCCCCGGGGTGGGGCGGAGACCAGGCCGCCCGCCCGTCCGTCCGTCGGAGCGCCTCGGCCGCCATTTGCGCACCTCGGTGGAGAGAAGGCTGCGCGGGCGCTCAGTTGCGGAGCCGCCTCGGGAGTCTTTCTCGGGCCTGAGGAAGAGCGCCCCGGGGGCCTGTACAGAAGTACTTTTCTTTTAAAAGTACTTCTTAACGTGTGACACCCCCCCCCCCAGGATTCCCGAGGGACCCTCCCCGAGACCCTCTTAGGGGTCCGCGAAATCGAAATTATTTGTCAATTTGTGCTGAAAAAAAGAACAGCATTGAAATACGGACAACAATTTCTGTATAAAGAATATTTATTGCGGAGCCGCCTCAGAGACTTACTTTCTCGGGCCTGAGGAAGAGTGCCCCCAGGGCCTGTACAGACTGCTTTTCTTGTAAAGTACTTCTTAAAGTGTGACACACACACACACACACACACAGGATTCCTGAGGGACCCTCCCCTCTTAGGGGTCCGCGAAATCGAAATTATTGGTCAAATTTACGCTGAAAAAAAATAATAACAGTATTGAAATCGGACAACTTAGGAAAGTAAATGCGCCCGTTTTAATACAGTAAATATCGATAAAAATAACCCCCGCAAGCAAAAGCTCTTTGAGGCTTTCTTCATAATTTTGAAAGGTGGGAAAAGATCCCTAGAGGGAAAAAAAAAATGGAAGAAACACTGGCCTCTATAATGCTCTACGATTTAATTCCGTCTCAGCAGCCCTAACCATAATGTGCGGGCCCCTCCCTGGCAAACCAGATCTAGCCCGTCTGCTCTTGATTTTATCCGGGGCCCTCCAGATGTATTGAACCAAAGAAGCCCCAAATTGTATTTTTTTTTTTCCCCAGGCTGTGGGAGTTGGGAAGGAGGGGCGCCGTGTTGCCGAAGTCGGTCCCAGTCGCAGTGTCCGATTTTCCACTTGGATCAAGTTTTTGCTGACTCTGATCCTTTTGCGGTTCGTTCAGGGTTTCCCCGTTTAGGTTAGGGATCGTTGTGAAAGGAAGGGCGCAGTTTTGTCATCTTGATCCAGATTCTAGAGCTTTTTTGTTCTTCAGAGGCAAAGAAAAGAATAAACGCCATCTGGCAAACCAAGGTTGGGACTCCACCCTTGTTGCAAAATGGGGAGTGTGTTATTGGCTAGGAAAAGCTGGAGAAGGAAGAAATTATTCGCTGGGTTTTGTTTTTCCAACCTGAATCAAAACACACTTTGCTTTCGTTGTTAATTAGAAACAATTGATTGTAATAATGCTGCTTGCTACTGTACATTAATCATCTTCAAAACATGAATTGTAACACGTTTGCTTTCTTCCTTAATCGGGAAGACTCATAATAAAATAATACCACTTGCTAATGCACATTTCATAAGCATCTGGGACCCTTCAATTTGTCTTTTACAAGAATTCTGAAGAGCAAAAAATGCATTGTCATATTTGACAATAGCCAAACATGAATTTTAATATTGAAAGTTAGCTTGTTGAGCAGTTACTGAGCTTTTAATATACTTTAGCAAACCATCCATATTTTCATTTGATGTTCCATCAATAACAATATGCTTTGGAACAAATATCATAGTCCTTGATTATTACTTTGAGATATTCAGGAAATGACATACAACACCTGCAACTGTAAAAGACTTGATTTAAAAGCTGGTGATTTAAAAAGGCTGAATCTGGGAGTTATATTAGTTGGCAAGAACTTGATAAGATTTTGTATGAAGATAGGGTATGGATTTGACAATCCCAATGTTCTCATATACTGTTGATGGGATAATTTTGGGCAATATTGCAATTAATCTCATACTGTATAGGTAATCGTTAACTTATGATCATAATTGAACTTGGAATTAGAGTCATAAGTTGCAGTCATAAATTAAGGAATCATGTGACTGAATTGGAAGTTACAATCATTTTTCCAATAATTGATAAGCAAACATAGCAGTAAATCCACTTTTCCCAATCAAGTGTTTTTTGGAAATATGAGAAACTGGCAAAAAAAACCCATCACAAATTGTGGTCACATGATCACAGGACACTGCAAATGACTGTAAAGGTGAGCCAGTTGCCAAGTACTCAAAATGTGATTACATGACCATGGGTGTGTCTGCAGCTGCTGTAACTCCAAAAATTGTAAGTACCTAGGTAGGTCAGTTGTAACTGGTTGGTTGTAAGTTGAGGTACCTGTACAGTCATTGAGGAAAAACCCTGTTTTTTATATCTGACCAGTTTAAACATCAGTTATTAATTATATTAATAAAATATAATATTACATTATGTAAATGTGGTTTTCTGTTCATAGGTTTCACAAGCTGCAGCTGATCTGAAGCAGTTTTGCCTTCAAAATGCACATCACGATCCTTTATTAACAGGAGTTTCATCAAGTACAAATCCATTCAGACCACAGAAAGTCTGTTCTTTTCTCTGATTTGGTAAGCCACTGGAATCTTTCACTTGTAAACCTTTAAAGTTAACTATGACTTCACTTTCCCTAAAGCAGGGGTGGTGACCTATAGACTTTTTTTTTTTTGGCAACCTTACACAGTGTTGCTTGGTTGTAGTTGTAAAAGTAATCAGAAATTCTGTTTCTGGAAATAGAAAATAAACACAAAATAAGAAACTTACCATTTTAAAAAATAAATTTTCCCCACATTTCCTTTAAAACTTAGAGAAGCACAGCCTGATCTATGTGTCTCTTAAAAGGCATTAAGTGTCGGTCTCTCCAGCCATCCAATGGTTGCCACCCTTGTCCTCGGTATAGCTATTCATGACTTATCCTTCAAAATATGTCAAATGCTTTCTTGTAAGCTAATTATATACAGGGCTTCTGGGAAGTAAGTCTCTTTTTATTCAGCACTTACTTCCTTGTAAGTGTCAGATTGTACCTTAAGTTTTTACTTAAATTTGTAGTCTAACAAAAGTATCATTTTTATTGAAAGATATATGACCAATATTTCACAATTTATTAGAATTTTGAATATTGAACTAGTCTTTCACAGCAGAGTTCGTTCTTATTGAAAGAGGTAAAGAACCCTGAATGTTTAGCTTGACTTGCCATAACTACATGCCAAATACACGTAGTAGTTTGTAATAAGTGGTTGGACATTGCATTCTACTAGGAAGGTTTTTTCCTAGACTAGTCTGGGATTTCCTGATGGTTTCCCAATTAAGTGGTATCCAGGTTTAACTGTTTCAGCATCCACCAGGCTTGGCTAGGTGCCATTACATGATCTCTTTATGGGAATGAGATATAGGTAGTCCTTGACTATGACTATAACTTAGATGATGGCACTGAAGAAATGGTAGTTATGACTGGGCTCTTGGATATTTGGCTATCTCAGTACGCCTGTGGTCATGGGATTGTGATTTGGATACATGGTAACAGGTTCAAACTTAGCAATCATGTGATTGTCATTTGCAACCTTCCCTGTCAGCTTCCCCCAAAGACAATGGAGAAGCTGACAGGGAAGGTCTGTCACAAGTCACTGAGATCAGTCTCCCCCATTTGCCCTTCTCCCACAGGCCCTCTATGCTTGCGCTGGCCACTTGTGCACCTCCTTCCACGCTTCCCAACCCATGCTGCACCTCTTGTCATCCCTTTGCATTCTTCCTGACCTGTGTTCTTGTACTCCTTGTCTAATCCATAGCACACCTTCATGCACCCTTCCCAGCCTGCACTTCTCACACATAGCCTAATCCAGCAGTTCCCAATCTTTGTGGTTTGGCGACCTAGCTGGGGGGGGGGGAGAGGAACTGGACTGCTGCTCATTCACGTGGCCCAATTCCGAATAGACATGGCCCAGTAATGGGCCACGGTCCAGGGGTTGGGGATCCCTGGCTTGGTTCCTTGATTGGCATTGTGTCTGTCATACATCCCCTTATAGCTATCCCTACTCTCTTGCCCCCACTCAGCAGCATCCATTTATCTCCCTGTTGCTCTGGGTCTTGCGGCCCCACTGACTTTAGGGGTGGGAAGTCAGAAGGAATTTGCCTCAATTAATGACTCTGGGATTCAATTAATCATATCAAACTGGACTGCAGTTTGTCATCACTAAGTGATGCAGTTGTGTTTTATGACATCACTTAGCAAAGGAAATTCCAGTCCCCATTGCCATTATAAGTCCAGGATTATATGTATTTTGAAACCTGGTAGTGATTTTTATACATTGTGCCCAATTTTGTATAATTCCATGATTCATTGATTTTCTTTTATTGTACTTTTATGCCAGTGATGGCGAACCTTTTAGAGACCGAGTGCCCAAACTGCAACCCAAAATCCACTTATGCATCGTCAAGTGCCGGGTGGGTGTGGCCCATTGGCTGGGTGTGGGCCATTGAGTGGGCGTGGCCAACTGGGTGGGCGTGGCTGCAGTGGTAACGTTAGACTGGGTGGGACTAAAAAGTTCAATCAATTCCAACTTTCCAAGATCTTTTTTTTCCCGCGAGAAGTTGAAATTGACTGATTGAACCTTTTTTTTTTTTTACACACGGTGGCGGAGGCCTAAAGCGAAAAGGTTTTATAAAACCCAGCTAAAGGCCTAGGACTGGGGCGACGGTGCACGTGCCCACAGAGAGGGCTCTGAGTGCCGCCTCTGGCACCCGTGCCATAGGTTCGCCACCACTGTTTTATGCCATCAATTAACAGTTTTCTCGATGGTATTTTGTCACCTCTATTGACCTTTACTCTAAATTAAGTTTCCTGGCAGATCAAATATATCCTGTGGTTCATTTTTTCCTCACAGATGTTATCTTTAAAAGTCCAATTTTCTTTCAGACTTTACATTATTGGGAAACAGATAATAAAAAGTGATGATTACACCTAATATACTTAGAAACAAATCAGTTCAGCAATTTTATCAAAAATTGCATATTATAGCTATGATATGTTATATTTTTAAGTGGATAGTTTTATATGAATTCTATTTTAACTGAAAGTTTTTCTTTTATACCCTTTCAAAGTAGCTTTATAAGTTAACAATTTAATCTTCAGTAAATAATCTCTTGGCTCTCTTGTACTAGTATTTCATTGCTACATTTTTTTCCTAATTCAATCAGAATTTTTACTGTATTTCCATGTAAGCCTATTACAAAACTGTTATTCTGGTCAATGACTAGAACAGATGTTCTGCTCTGGTTGATATGCAGTAATTTCAGTTATACATCTACTTAGAGAACAGCCTAACATTCCCCATTCCAGTTAAATACATGAATAATAATAGCAAATACCCCTCCCCACATCATGACTGAACAACAAATATATAAATTGAGTATTCACTTATTGCTGAACAGGACAATAATGGAAGTGACACAATCTCATGTTTGTGGTTTTTTAAATACGCCCTTGTGAATATTTTTATAGATTAGAACTACATATGAGGGCATTCTATTAATGCCTTTTTATGGGATTTTGTTAACAGAAATTTTAAAAATTATGTGGTCACTACATAAGACGTAACTACAAAATATGCTCAGCCTGACCTAAACTAGCATTGGCCTACCCAATAAACTAAGAGCATTTCTGACTTGCTGAAATTGTCTTGGCTAATACGTTGATCATCTTTACCATATGGACTGTCTTCACCCTTCTAATTTGTTCCTTGGTGAAGTAAAAATGAGTATTTCTGTGATAGACAAAGCATGGAATAACTCATTTTCTGTCCCCATCTCTTTACTCTCAAATATACATGTACACAATAATGGGAAATAATTGTGAAAAAGGGGAGTTGGGAGCTCCATTTTGTGCTACTTTAGTGTCTTCTCTCTTGGTTTGGAAGCCAATAAAGGGGGTAAAGAAGTTTAACCACAAAGTAATGTTCACTTGTTAGCTTACATTATAAGTGAACATGGCCAGCAACTGATTTCTTTGGCTTATTTTGATTTGTTGTACTGTATTGCAAACTACTGTTAACATGTCACGAGTTTAAACATTTGTCAGTAACATACAACTTAAATATTATGCTTAGCTTTGTTCAATGAGTTTATGCATTCCTCTGTCTTACAGATCTAACAACTTTTCCTAGCTGGTTATGTTGAATATGGAAATGAAGCAAGATGGCTTGGAACCTGTATAGAAACTTTGTATTAATGTGCCAACTTTGAGCTTGTAAGATTGCTATTGTTTCAAACCCCCTTAAAATCTACCTCTCTAAACAAGCTGTATGCTAATTGCTATAACTCTGTATCTATCATGAGGGAATCAATTTTATATTCAAGCAATAGTTGACATGATTTTGAATGTTAGCATAAAGTATTTCAACTTGTCCTAATACTTTGAACTGTGTATCTAAAACTTCACTATTGTTCTAAATACTGTCAGTTCATTTTGTAAAAATATTCCTGCTTTTCCAAAACAAAATAGCATCTTCATCTAAACAAATTAGTAATTTACAATCAGTATAGTACTTTTTTCTTTTTTGTTATATAGTCATAGCTAATTTGGAGTAAACTGTATTCGCGTCTAGAAGCATCCTAAATTGTGAATATCCTCCTACAAGACTCAAAAAAACAAAATAAATGCCTTGTTATACACTATTTACCAATCTAATACGATTTTATTTCTTTTCTGTTTTAAAAAACTTTTAAAGCTAGAGTGGCATAAATTAGTAAAAAAGGAAGTCAAGCTTGAAACTGATTACTAAATACATAACAGAACAAGAATATAATGTAGATTTTAAAATAGTTTTGGAACAAACGCTGCATAATCTTAAATAACTGGTTGCATAGAGTTTTTCTTATTTACAGGTCCATAATTTCTCATACCTGACAGGTCAAAGCAAGATCCAAGTTAACCAAGCTGACTGTCTCAGTTTATATTAAGTGCAGAGGGTAATGCTCAGTTGGGTATAACATTCATTTGAAACAATCATTCCGTGTAGAACATTGATTTAATTTTCTGATCTATCTGCAGAGTGATTTTTAAGGTATAGTTCAGTTTTATATCTAAAATCCTCCTTTCCTTTGAACATCTGGGGGACAATGAAAAATGGGGAATACATAGTTTATCATTGTGTTCAAACTGGGAACTGCTTTGTAGTACCTATATGTATGCAAACAAATATTAATGCATTTAAGATTGATCTGTAGATTAAAATTACAGATGAACTGGGTAATATTGATCAGATTATATTCAAGAGGTTTTGGTTTTTTCTCACTCCTTAAGGAAGCCCTGTGATTATAGATAACAGAACTTTCATTATTTCAAGTTTCATTAAGATGGACAGAGAAAATGGGTTATTACCTAATTTCTTCTCCCTTTTAAAAAATAAGATTCATTTCCCCATGTATTTCTTGTATAAGCATTTGGCTGAATATTTCTGTTCCTTGTCTAATTTTAAAACAACTTTAATTTAGCTTACTGAAGGTCAAAATAAACAAGGTTTGTGTAGCCACTTTCTACATCTGGAGTTATATTATTTTTCTGCATTAATGAGCTACGCTTGGAACACTCACTAATACATGGTAATAGTATTTGACATGTAAAATGTTTATTTTTGACAACATAACCAACATAAAACCTTATTTTAGCATCCAAAACTAGATATATTTTAATTCAGAATAAGCTGTGAAAGAGTTAAGTTACAAAACATTTCTGAGAAGGGTCTATGACTTTTTAACATAAGAAGATAGTGGCCGATGCAGTCTCTCCCCCAACTTGAAGTCTTCTATTATTTATAAAAAGTAACTTGAGTTTTCAGCCCTGAAGAGAACAAAGTCATGGCCATGTTGAAAGGCGGGGAGAGGGTGCTCCATGTATAACCTGAATATCTTCAAGGGTATTCCAGAAGCTTTTGTTGACATGAAAAATACCAAAATGGCATTTCTGTGTTCATTCTTATAAATGAAATTTTCTTCGGCTTGTATCCATTTCACGGCGCTAAAAAACAGCAACATTCATTATAGTTTGCTCAAAAATACAAATATTTGTAAATTCCTGTACTACAATCCAGATTCTGGAGTAATAAATTAATACAAAATTACAAGATTTTGAAGGCATGCCTAGAATAAAAGTAATTATAATATCACAACAAACTTGTCAGCCTAGGTTTAGTCTGGACCTTTAGACTTCTTACTGCCAAACAAGAATGTCCGTTAATAAAGATTTATTGGTATCATCTTAAGCACATAGACATCCATTAAACTTTTGTACACCCCTTTATCTGGGGACATCCTCCTGCTTTCTAACAACCTTCAAGCTTAGAACTCAAGTAGAAATCTTTTTAGCATGTAATATAAATGCAAAAGCTTCTTTTATCTCCCTTCTCTGCACCAGCTTATGCATATTTACACAGAATTCCCATTTATTTGATCTGATTAACTTGTTTTTGAAACCTTATTGTTTCTCCAAATAATTTTAAATAAATAACCTTAAAATGCATTGATGTGAGGATACAATACTGCATTGAAAATAGTATAGTTATAAATAAGCAAGGCTCTCTGATTGTGTTAAAGGCCATCTAAAATTTTATAGCACTCCGACTGTTCCTTTTCAATTATATTTTGAATATTTTTCTTTTGATAAATGAGTCCCATTTGGTACCACAAAAGTACTTTTGAAGGCTAGGATCTCTAATATGGGTTGGGCATGTGCCAAAAATAACTTAATACTGGTAATAAAAATTATTCTTACTATTCTCTAGGATGCAATTATTGTAATCTAAGCTTATCATTTTTATGAGTGACTTGTGATTAATTATAGAAATTATGTGTCAAGTATTTAAAAAATATCTCAGTTATAATTATAGGTAGTGAGAACATGAAAATAATCCTACTGGCTCTGACTAAAGGCCAGTTAGTCAATATTCCATTTCACTGAGTGGCCCATCAAATGCAATTATAGGTAGTCCTTGCCTTACAGCCATTTGTTTAGTGACTGAAGTTTTGATGGCACTGCAAAAAGTGACTTAGGACTGGTTCTCACATTAACAACCACTGCAGTATTCCACTTAGTGACCAACATATGTTTATGATAATTGCAGTGTACTGGTCAAGTGATTTGTTATTAGTGGTTATTAGTTTCAACGCAGTATTCACTTGACTGCATGTTTCACTTACAACTGTGACGATTCATTTAATGACCATAGCAAAAACTGTTAAAATTGGATGCAACTCATTTAATGACCACCTTGCTTAGCAATAAAAGTTCTGATCCCAATTGTGTTCATAAGTCCAGGACTACCTTGTAATGGAAGGTTTAGATTACCTTGGGGAATGAGGGGAATAGATGCTGCCTAGGAAACAACCAGACAAGAGACACAGGAGCTCTCAGTGGCTTAATGGTCAGAGAATGAAATTTAAGAAGGACCTGTATTTTCAGACTTGAAAGATTCTGTTAACGTAGCCTTACAATAAAAGAGAATTGTTCATCTAGTTGTGTTTCTTGTGTGGTTTACTTGAGAGGGTTGATTATATCCGTATGTAACTTGCAAATAGGAAATCAAAGTAGCTGTCTCACTGTCACTCACATACACCTAGTGCAGGGGTAGGCAACCTTGGCTCTTTTATGACTCGTGGACTTCAACTCCCAGAATTCCTGAGCCAGCCAAGCTGGCTCAGGAATTCTGGGAGTTGAAGTCCACGAGTCATAAAAGAGCCAAGGTTGCCTACCCCTGACCTAGTGTATATAGATAGACTGTCCTCATATCTGCAAGCAGCATCCACTATTGATAGATATAACACTTTGTAAGAAATTCTTTAACTGCAAAATTCAGCCAAATACCAGCAGTATATAAGATTCTGCAATGCTTTATTGAGGGACAATACCTTGTGAATCCATTCATATTCTCCAAACTTGGAGTCAAAAGTTCCTTTTTGAAGAGACCTTAATTTTAAGGTAAAACGTGGGCCTAGTTCTTGAATGGCCACTTTTTTCTCATCTTTGAAGATGTATCTATTAAAGGCAATACACAGCATTAACAAAGTGGTCAAACAGACATCACTTGTAGCATCAATGTTTAAATACTTACCTATGAAATCTGAAAAAGACATAATCACGCTGATTGTGAAATGTAGCTACTTGTCTGCCAACAAACTGAGGATCATGAGGAAAGAGAGAAGCCAACATGCGACCAATGGAATGGCCCAACCGTGTTGTGAAATTATTCAGGATTATTTCAGGCTGATGTTCTGTGGGATTTTTTCCTTTTCGCTAAAAGTTGATGATGAAAACATTGTATTAAATGTTAACATTAACTAGCAGAGAAATTTGACTACTGAAATAAACTTACCTTTATTTCTTTACGTAGACGAACACTGCTCACCCTAAAGTGAGCAGTTGGGCCTTCAGGCAAATGACTTAATACAAGCCCATCTATTTCAAATGTGTTAAGATACAATTAAACATGTGATTTATAACTAATACAATTTATGCAAAAAAACATTTTCCCCAGAAAATCCATACTCTAAAACAATAAATTTGGGGACTTTGTACTTCATGTCCAGTTTCAGTTTTAATAAACATGCCATACAGAAAAAAGTACTAAATTCTTTCTCTTCTAATCCAATAGTAAATTTGCTGCTCTATAAGAGATGTTGATACAAAAAGTACCACACAGTTTTCATGAAGGATACTTGGTATTTTACGATCTTCATTAATAACAATCAGATCTGTAAACTCCCTTGAAATACACTGTGGAATAATTTTTTTTAAAGCCAGTCCTCTTCGATAGTAAACATGTGAATTTGGAATACACGTGGATAACTGTTCACAGAATCTTACAGTTCTCTGCCAAAACAAAAAAAAGGTTCAATATACTGTTGTGTGTGTATATATATATACATGTATGGGTGTGAATGAATCACCTTTCTTTACTCCTATAAAGAAATTTAGGTCACACTTCAGATAGTCTCTTTATATAAGGAAAGGAGACAACTATTGGATTATGTTAATGACCCAGAACTTGCAGAAAAGAAACGCTGTGCTATCTACAGTTCATGAAAAAAATATTTGAACAGAACAGAGCTGGAAGGGACCTTGGAGGTCTTCTAGTCCAGCCCACTGCTCAAGGAGGAGAACCTATACCATTTCAGATAAGTGACTGTCTGATCCTTCTTAAAAACCTCCAGTGATGGAGCACCTTCCGTTCCACTGATGAACTTAAGCATTCTTATTATTTTTTATTTTTTTTATTTAAACTTAAAACTTTTAAGTTTACCAATGACTATTTCTATCAATCAATTTTGGCTATAATACAGCATCCATACAATGAAAGGCAACAGTGATTGCTATAAAATTATTAAATGTTTACTGTTCATTGTATCTCACACACACAAACTAGTTTACAAAACAATATAATACATTCAACAGTCCACATTATTAAGTACACATATTCCTCAATCAAAGCAAAATATTACCAATTTTAAAAAGTTAATTTACCCCACGAGGTCTGTCAGATGTAGTGATAAGAATTTTTGGAACAGTTTTCCTATTGAAGTAAGGAGCAAATTCATCTGTAGCTTCATCTAAAGTAACCTGGGAATATATAATGACATTTGTATGACATTGCAGTGATATAGTCAATTTACAGCAGGGGTGTCAAACTGCCGGCCCATGGGCCGGACGCATCACCACGAAACTGAGCCCACCCCATTGCCAGCAATGGGGGAAAAGCTCCGATACGTTGCGTGACGTCATGCAACATGTCTGATTTACAAGAATCAGAACCTTCCATCTAAAAATAAAAATCAATAGCTCTGTTGTCATTTATATTGTACCTGTTACAATAAAAAAAATTACGCACAACCCTGAGACACAATCTTGCATCAAGCCCTTAGATACAGAATTATAAAAATAGTACCGTAGGCTTTATGCTTATTATACTTTAAAAATTGGAATTTAAGTTTCTTTGTCTAGGCCAGCATCATCTGTCAGCAAGTTCCTACATCAACTTCCACATCAACTAATTATAATTACATATGCTAGATTTTAAATATGGCTCATTTGCAAGAAACTTTTCAGACAGAAAAAAATGTCAGACAAAATTGTTTTAAAAGGAAGAGTCTGAAGAATTGAATGTTGAAGAAATGGATGCATGAACTTCAAATAACCATCCTGCCAACTGTTACAATATATTACAGAAAGGTAAAAATGTCTAATT
>NW_015386519.1:507625-554597 GCF_001527695.2 Protobothrops mucrosquamatus
ACTAATTATAATTACATATGCTAGATTTTAAATATGGCTCATTTGCAAGAAACTTTTCAGACAGAAAAAAATGTCAGACAAAATTGTTTTAAAAGGAAGAGTCTGAAGAATTGAATGTTGAAGAAATGGATGCATGAACTTCAAATAACCATCCTGCCAACTGTTACAATATATTACAGAAAGGTAAAAATGTCTAATTGTTTATCTGGCATTTGTTTCCTTTAAAATGCTTACAGAAAACTACCTCTTCATCATTTGGATCAACTGTGGTTTCATCATATACACGCTGGTTTTCAATGGTTTTTGGTTCTGGTTTTGGTGGTGCCTAAAAAATAGAAATTCAAATCTGAAATTGATAGAAGACCTCATACTAAACAACTGTTCCATTTAAAGAATATTTATTTATTTATTGTCATTGTATGTGCGTACATAGTATACATATACAACGAAATTTACTTGACACCCAAAAACCAAGTCCCACACACATAATCCCCAAACACACTCCCCCCCCACAATCCCCACCCCTAAAACCACCCAACATCCACACAACAGACCAAGTAATGCACTTTAGTAATAGCATCAAAAATGCTAGAAAAATGTAGGCAATTTGAGCTGCTATAAGCTGAAAGCTGATCTATGAATTACAGAACAATAAATGGAAGACAACAGATTACCCAACTAATAGCCAAAGTTTCAGAGGGTAAAGCAGTACAAACATTACATTCTTGAGAAGGGCAAAATTCTTGCTAGGGATCATTAAAGAAAGGAACTGAAAATAAAAGCATCACTATTATTGCCTTTGAAGAAATTAATATTGCAATCATAGTTAATATTACAATTCTAATCATGACATCACAAAGAATACTGTAAACCAGAAAATGCTGCAAAAAGTGCAACAAGATTTTGGTCTATAAAAAAAGAAACATAGAGCAACATTCATGTTTTAAAGAAAGTGGATTAGAAAAAATGTTTTTCTCTTTTAAACTATAGAAATTGAAAGACAGAATTGGGTTCAAAAGAAAGTCATTCTCAACATAGCAGAACATAAATTAGAATTTATTATTATGGCATAAAGAGGTGAAGATGGAAGAGAAGGCTATCACTGATTACCAATCATGATAGCTATACATTACATCTAGTAATACAGGTAGTCCTCAACTTACAACAATTAGTTTAGTGACTGTTCAAAGTCACAATGATATTGAAAAATGTGACTTATGACCGTTTTTCAGTTACAACCTATGCAGCATCCCCATGATCATGTGATCAAAATTTAGATGCTTTGAAACTGCTTTATATTTATGAGCATTGCTGTGTCCCAAGGTCATGTAATCCCCTGTTGCAACCTTCTGACAAGTAATATAAATGGGGAAGCCAGATTCACTTAACAACTGGGTTACTAACTTATCAACTGCAGTGATTCACTTAACAACTGTAGCAAGAAAGGTTATAAAATGGGGCAAAATTCACTTAACAAATGTCTCGCTTAACAACAGAAATTTGGGGCTCAGTTGTGGTTAAGTCGAGGATTACCTGTAGATCAGGGGTGTCAAACTGCCAGGCCGCGGGCCGGATGCATCATAGCGAAACCGCGCCCACCCCATTGCCGGCAATGGCAAAAAGGTCGCGATATGTTGTGACACGTCACATGACGTTGCAAGTTTGACACCCCTGCTGTAGATGAACCAATTCACAGAAAACATGAAGTTGTGTTCTGCTTGTGGGCTCACCTATCATCTGATTGGCCACTAACAGTGCTAGAGCAAGTTATAATTGACCTGATTAAGTATCACTGTCATTAATTCCTCCTTTTTACCTTATCTCCAAGGGCTTCCCGCTCCTTCTTCTTCCTTTTCTTAAGGGCTAATTTTTCCTGTAGGAGTAAGGAAGATGAACAAAAGAAATGCGATGGGTTAAAAAAAAAAATTAGGCATGTCACCCTACAGAAGAGAACCCACATGCATTGCTTTAACAATTTCCAAGTCTGGGTGCTAAACCTGGGTTCTATCGTTTGTTCTCATGCTTCTAAGGATAAGGATTTGCTTATCAGTCACTGAGACCCCACCGAGCAACTTAAGACTCGAGGGCTCCATTCCTCTTATTTTATTGACATCTGTCCTATGGTCCCAATTAACTTGGACTATTGCAATGCTCTCTACATGGGGCTCCCCTTGAGGTGCACCTGGAGGCTCCAGCTAGTTCAGAATGCGGCTGCGCGGGGGATTTGGGGGGCCTCTAGATGCTCCCATGTAACACCTCTCCTGCGCAAGCTGCACTGGCTGCTGGTGGCCTTCCGGGTGCGCTTCAAGGTGTTAGTAACAACTTTTAAAGCGCTCCATGGCAATGGACCTAGGTATTTGCAAGACCGCCTCCTACCAAACACCTCCCTTCGACCAGTCCGCTCCCACAGAGAGGGCCTCCTTAGGGTGCCGTCGGCCAGACAATGCCGGCTGGCGACCCCCAGGGGGAGAGCCTTCTCTGTGGCAGCTCCTGCCCTCTGGAATGACCTACCCCCCCCCCTGACCTACGTACAGTTGCGGACCTGCGCCTTTTTCGCCGAGCCCTGAAGGCCCATCTATTCCGTGCGGCCGGCCTGGCGTAGTTTGATTACGTTTCAGTGGGGGGTTTTGTATGGGGTGTTTTTAGAGCAGGCCTGTTATTTAATTTGATTTTACAACAGCAACTTGTGTATATTTATTGTGGTTTTTAGTATCGCCTGTTCACCGCCCTGAGTCCCGTAAGGGAGATAGGGCGGTATATAAATTTAATAAATAATAATAATAATAATAATAATAATAATAATAATAATAATAATAATAATAATAATAATAATAATAACAACAACTTCACAACTACCAACAACGCTCCCTCCTTACTACTGAGCAAGCTCGGGCTTAAAGCGACTCGAAGCTCGGCGACCCTTTCCTTCGCACCTTCTTCTGTTGCTGCTTCCAGCGCAGGAACATGAAGTGGCGCCGCTGCTTGTTCTTAATTTCGGAGACGCTAAAAGTCGGCGGGAACGCGGCCTGGCTGGGTTCCGCGGCGTTTCCATGAGCCTTCTCGCCATAAGCCACCTCGCTCATTTCGTCAGCATCAGGTCGCCCCTGAATACGTTTTCCCTCCTCTGAGCCGCCAGCCATGCCGTCTTTTTCAACAGATGACCTTTTACCTCTTCGTTCTCTTCCGGGTCATCCAGCGTCCCGTCGTTTGCCTACTGCGCCTGTGCAAACTTTCCTGTAGTCTCAGTTGAGCCTACCTGTCCGCGGAAACACGGCTCAGTTTATTTAACCAAACACGCCTAGCGTAACACATCTCGATATGGACTTGTAGGTTCCTTCTTTTTAAATGACAGCAACCATTTTCTACGCAGTCTTTCAGGCAACTGGCCAAAACGAAACGAAACGAAACAAACAGCCAGAGGCTCGAGATAATACACGCGCGTTCTCAAAGTGTTCTCGTATTGGAAGGATTGGAAGATAATTTGCGCATGTGCGAAATGACGAAGCGAAGAAACTGGATGTTAAAAGGGAGCTTGTCTCAACCTTGACAATTTTAAGGCATGTGGACTTCAACTCCCAGAATTCCACAGCCAGCAATGCTGGCTGTGGAATTCTGGGAGTTGAAGTCCACATGCCTTAAAATTGTCAAGGTTGAGAAACACTGGAACTATGAATTTCTGTTGTGTGGGAAATGATCCTTGACGTTGGAAGTTATACTTTTCGCTGCTTTAGGCATTATTTAAAGATGATCGATTAACTCTGTACCGTTTCGGTCATCGTTGACTCTTAATGACCAGATTTTGACCTTGCTGCTGGTTATCCTCTTTCCTCCATCTTCCCGGTATTAGAGCTTTCTATAGAAAGCTGGGTTTTCAGGTAATGTGCCTAAAATAGAATAATTTGAGCCTGATCAAGCCTGACTTGAGTGAAAAGAGAACTCTAAGGAGGCTTGTTTAATAATCCCTTTGTTAAGTTTTCTTTGCTGTCCAAAGTATTCTCAGGAGCCTTCTCCAACCCCAAAGTTCAAAGGCATCAAAACGTGTGCTTCAGTGTTTAAATTCAGAATGAAATAAGACATTGATCAAAACATGTTTAATGTTCTTTTTTCAAAATCTTGCTAATACAGTAAGCCACCAGCTAGGTTATCAGAGTAAAATAATAATAATAATAATAATAATAATAATAATAATAATAATAATAATAATAATAATAATAATAATAATAATAATAATAATAATAAAAATAAAGTTGGAAGGGACCTTGAAGGTCATCTAGTCCAACCCCCTGCTCAGGCAGGAAACCCTATACCATTTCGGACAAATGGCTGTCCAGTCTCTTCTTAAAAACTTCTCCTAATGTTTCTCCTAATAGAATGGCTCCTCAATGGTAATCGTGTTGTCTCATTTTCAAAGTAGGAGGATATCACAGATTTGGAAGTTTTATCACTTGAAAACCAGTATATTATGCCAGTATAGATGACTAGATGTTTTTTAAGCAGCAAATATTTGAATTGCACTCAGTAAACTCAGCCATGAGAAAGTACTCCCACAGCCAAGAATTATCTAATACCTTGTCTCTCAGTCAGCATTTTCTTACCAGAAGAACAGCCTGTCTGCATATCTGGGAAATGAATTCAATCCTGGCATCCTATCAGCTGATTGACTTGTAAGATAAAGGCTCTTCAATCTTCTCGGGAACTTAAGCAGAGCAGCAAATTAAAGGCAATAAAAGAAACATAATACTGTTTTGCAAAATGAGGCATGCTTTTGAAGCATGCTTTATCTGAACAGAAGCTCAGCCCCAAAACCATAAATGCTAATTTTCAAACCAGAAATACGTCAGGTAGGAAGGTCATTTGAGAGCATCCACAGAATGACTTACTCATCTGAACTGAAATCTATAACCAGTATCTTTAAACATTTGGCTAATGCGATTCTAAAACATTGTTTTAAATCCCAGATCATGTTTTCCCATTATTTTGTGCTGGTTTCTTTTTTTCTTTAATGTTTGAGGGAGCCAAAATAAAGGAGAGATCCTGATACACTTATAGTACTCTTATATGAAAGGATCCTGAGAAATATACTTCAGTAAGAGAATGGATAAAGATTGCTAAAAAAGGTTCTTAGTGTTCCTGTCAAGCTATAGTTTCTTCTCAGTCTTTGGGATATACCAGTTGGACTTTAAAAGGTGAAACACAAACATTATTTGGAGGTTTGTTACTTTTCATAATTTTTTATGAAAATTATAAAATACAAATGAAAACAAAAATGATAGGAAAATGAGAAAAGAAAGTTGTAGGTACAGAGTTTGTTATTTTCAATAGATCAAAAATGGCCAAATATTTATTTTGATCTTGAAATAAATACTCTGATATTCTCTCAATCTGTTTTATCTACAAACCCCAACCAGATTGTTCTTTATACTAGCAACAGAACAAAGTCCTATTATCTTGGAGGGCAGCAAACTAGCTTTAAGGTTGCAGAATTTTAAGATAACAGAGTAATCTTGTATTGTTGGCAGCATAAATTAGGAGGGATATCATTTTGATACAGTAGTCAGCCTGTGTGTACTTGGACATTCCTGGCCCTACTTTTAGAATTGAGAGAGAGGAAGCTAACATGCTGTGAGCGGAAAAAACTTTACTACAGGAGATTTTTCTCATTTTTCTGTTTTTATGCAGGCTTGACCAGACTATCAAAACATCACTGAAGGCACAGTGGCATTTCATTGTTACCAAGACAACTTACTTACATGACAAGGAAGTGACTTGAAGGAATCTTTATCTTTAAAACAACAAAACAAAACAAAGCCCTTTATTTACCTGCATGTTAGTACTAGTTTTTCTATATTGTTATCATCAAGATTAAATATATCAGGTGTCACAAAAAGTCTGGAATTTGCAATGCAGGAAAAGCCAGAAGTATTAATAAATTTAATGGTTGCAAATTGGTCTGTTGTCAGTCCTGAGGTAGAAAAGTGTGGAATTGCTAACAATTATGCTAATTACAACTCCAAAATCAGGATGACTTGAAAAGTGCATTTTGTGAAATTGTCAGTGTCTCTCTTTTCACATATGGTTGGCTGTTCTGATTATGCCTAATTCTTCAGAGAACAAAAGTAACATTCAGTGAAGCTTCTGAAAACAATTTATCATCATTAAGTGCTGACTAAAAATTGTACCACCACTCCCAAATTTGTCACTTGCTTTACAGGCAATGTAATGATTTGGAGAGATATTCCTCCCGAGTTTGTGGATCTTTATCCTATTGTAATGGTTGGAGGGAGATTGGATGGATGGATAGATGGATGGGAGAGAGAGAATTTAGAAAGTCGGCATACAGAAAGAGTTGAGCCCTTTGTTCTATTTAAAATCTCTTCTAGAACCACCCTCCATTCTAGCCAGTTGAAAACAGCTCCCTACTGATAGCCAAACATTTCTCAATCAAAGACATAAACAAACTCTAATTTCTCTACAAAACAGAGTAAGAAAGAACATGTAATTCAAAACTTCCTCATCTCCAGATTTAAGGAAATGTCTGAGATGCTTACATTAGCATTCCTGAGATAGCATGCTTTAATAACTGATAGCCAATACAAATTTTAAAAGTAATTCTGTACCTCACGGACAGATCAGCTGTTTCTGCCTAGCCCATGTGGTTGGTGAAATCTTTGTTGTATTGGGATGGTTAGGAACTGGGAGAAGGGAAAGAGAAGGGAAAAGCAAAGGTATGGTTCCAAGGAAGACCTGATGCCAATGAATGGTACATATGCTGATAAAGAAAAGCCAGTGGTGAATGAAAAGTGAAAAATGTATAACCATTTCTCTAAATGGCGGCAATACCCAAAAACCTATTTGCCCAAGAGATTGCCAAACAGCATTTTATACAGTTGTTGTTTAAGACAGAAAAACTAATTTTAATCTGGGTCATGTGATCCAGGAGGAAGACTTGGGTTGCTCTGGTCAGTTTGTTGTAGTGGTTAAAAGATCCTGGTCCAGAAGCCAGGTGCCTGGGAGTTCAAGTCCCCTTTTAGGTGCAAAACCAGCTGGGTGACTTTGCTCCAGTCATTTTCTCTCAGCCTTGGGAAGAAGGCAAGAGCAAACCATTTCTGCAAATGTTGCCAAGAAAACCATAGTCACCAGAATTCAGGGTTGACTCAGTAGGCCATGGCTACTAATCAGATTACATCAGAGGTCCCCAATGTTTTGGGCACCAGGGACCAGTTCCGTGGAGAGAGGTTTTTTCACAGATTGGAGGGGGTGGTTTTGCATGCTGCCTACATCCTACAGATGGGGCTTTGCTTGTTTGCACGGACCGGTTTCTGACATACCACGGACCGGTGCCGGTCCTTGGACCAGGGGTTGGGGACCCCTGCTCTACCCAGAATTGAAAAGATTCAAGATTACCCACTATGGAGGAATGGCTGGTAAAGTTGACATACAATATTTTGCTGAAATGAACAATTTTAACTTTTTTGATTATAGAAAGGATGTCATTTACTGTACATTTATTGCTGACTGGAAGTCTCTTAGGGACTTTTGACAAAAAATGAAAATAATGAACTTCTGACTTGTGGTTTTGATGATTAGATAGGATAGATTATAGAAACTTCTGCAAAGAATATCAAGCCATTTCTTTACACTTTTTTCCTTTCTATTTTTCTTTTAACTTTTTTTTTTCTTTCACCCTTAACATTTACTTTGATTTCTTTCTTTTTTCTTCCTTAGTTTCAGTTAGTTTGACTTACCTTTTGTCTTCTTGTCTAAAAGTTTTAATAATAATTACCGGTGCTCCTTGGCTTACAACAGTTTGTTTAATGACTTTTCAAAGTTACCACAGCACTGAAAACACACTTAACGGCCATTGTAGCATCCCCATGGTCATGTGATCAGAATTCAGACGCTTGGCAATTGACTCATGACAGTTACGGTGTCCTGGGGTCACGTGATCCCCTTTTGTGACCTGAGAAGCAAAATCAATGGGAAAGTCAGACTCACTTAGCAAGAGTTTGATTAATTTAACAACTGCAGTGATTCACTTAACAACTGTGGCAAGAAAAGTCGTAAAATGGGGCAAACTCACTTAACAAATGTTCCATTTAACAACAGAATTTTTGGGCTCGATTGTGGTTGTAAGTTGAGAACTACCTGTACACTGTACATAAAAATGGACGATAGCTACAACAAAGTGTAGTGGCGCTGATTTTCCCTGAAAACGTGGAGAAAGCTTATGTCTGTATACAAAGGATATTTTTCCTGTTTAGGAAAAGCTTTAGAATTGGAAAGTTTCTGTTCCTTTCCAAGCCATCCATGCGGCTAAGAAGGGGAAGCCTCCCTTCTTAGTCCTGGAAAGAAACACAACCTCTTGGGGCTCAAAAGAACAGGGATTCTTCATTATGCTGTACTGCATATGAGAGACAGTGAGTGGGTGGATGGGTGTGCCTTTAATGCTGTAACACCATAGTACAACAATATTTGCTTGTACAGTTTTTAAATATGCCCTTGTTGGCATATTGGTAGTGCACTTCTGGGAAATCTGACTTGACTGGCGTGGTTTATGTAAGGTGCATCCTACTGTATATGGTCCATCAGTAGTATCCTGCAACTGAAATACATCAGTTGCAATATAAATATTTGGAGCATTATTTTCTGCTACAACAATATTGTATTGTAAGCTTGGGGAAAGGGTAAGAATTGTACAGCAAGTATTGTTTTTTAGACAGTCCCTTTAGAGATAGCTAGGCAAGAGTTAATCCTCCCATATCCAGGGTGGGACCCTGACTTCAGGTTGAAGCTTGAGACAGATGGCAGAAAGCATCTCCCATGTGGTATTGGAAACCTACTTTTTGCTATCACCCACCATGTCATCTTATTGGCTATGGCTGTGGTCTCTCATCTAATACAGGCACTGCTGCAAACTGCAGTGCTACATTGGGAAGTGTCCTTCAAAGAGAAACATGCAGCACAGCCCTGGAGAACGTGCTTGCGTGCTTGCTGGGGGAGAACTTGCATCCCTAGATAGAAGAGAAGAGCCATATGGAGTTCACCAGTTTGCGTTTATTGTCCTTCGTGTGTGGCTAATGGCAATGATTTTGAGCAGGTTGATCTGAAGTGAGTAAATCTTCATGCAAAAAGAAGACCTTGTTCAAAATCAGTAAGATGAAGAGAGAAGAGCATCTGGAAAAGAATTGCTTTGGTCAAGTGGACCTTTCAGGAGACTCCTGGAGAGGCCAGAAATTCTTCTTTCCTTAGTGAACTGCAGTGATCCTGTGGGAATGAGTTTCTCTGGGTCTTCATGGATGTACAACTCCTACTCCAGCAACCTAACCACATATGTTCTTGTGTTGAAAAGAAATGTTCAAATTGATGCAAAGAATAGAACTTACTATTTTCAATACAGCCAGCATCTTAGAAGCTATTCTTCTCTCTCTCTCTCACACACGGTTAATTAATAACAAGCCTATACATATTTACACAAAAATAAAGCTTAGCATTTACTGCCTTTCCAAAAAGCCACTAAATCTAGAAGACACCTGAAGGAATTGTCCTCTTAGCTCTTTAGCTAGACTTCTATTTTATAGCCATTTTCAAGACAATTTCTCTACTATTGTTTCTTTCCCCAAGGACTAAAACCTGGCTCCCTTTAAGTAATACTTTGCACTAATGTCTGGATTGGTTGTAGGCCTGATTGATATCACAGTGTTGTCTGTTGAGGAGCTGGATCACTTTTGTTTGTTTGGAAATGGCAGCAAAGTTGATCTTTTCCTTTACATTATTGCATTATAGACATCGTAAGAAGTCTGATTTTCCCAGCAAGATTTTTTTGTCCTACTTAGTCTCTCTCTCTCTTTCTCTCTCTCTCTCCCTCCCTCCCTCCCTCTCCCTCCTACCCATCTCCCATATTGCCACACAGAAGTCCAGTGTCCTGTTCCTATAGATGGTCTTTTTTATATACTTTGGTTAGAGTATATACAACCCCAAGGACCAAAATGAAAATCTGTTGATATGCCAGCTTTTCCCATTCATGGATCACATGGGCTTTTGAAAGGAACAAAGGAATGGTGGTAAAGAAGCTAGGAAAACTTGCAAGAGTTTCAATCCTTTTGTTTTTATTCTGTTTATTTTTTAAAATCAATCTTCTATTATAGCAATCTTCCTACTATAATAACTTCTAGGAACTTTTTTCAACCAGACAAATTTGCTATTATTGAAGGAAAAGTCTTCACCATGGTTCAGTCCAAGCCGAGAATAAACAACATGGCAACTGCTTTAGAAGGTTGCAGTTTATTGAAGAGGAGAGCCAGACAGAAAGATAGCTCTGGAAGAGAGAGCACATGTAGGGAGGGAGTAGGTTTTTATACCCTCTGAGGCTTTTGTTTGGAGGAGTTTCCTGTTCCTGTTTGAGGCTTTGTATTTCCTGTGTCATGTATTCTGACCTGAGTCTGGGTGTGCCCTTTGGCATCTGTGGGTTAATCCTATTATGTCCTGTCTTAGAGTTTGGGTGAGGTATGTAGATTTTAGGTGTCCTTGTCTTCCTAAGCTTCTAGCTAGGGGCCTCCAACCTTCCTGAATGGATTATTTACATCTGAATTTCTACAGAGCTGGTTTCTCCTTGGGGGAGGGAGACTTGGGGCTATTAAGAAAAAAACTGGGCATGCTTTTCTGCCTCTTTAAGATCCTTTGAGGAAATATATTTTTCTGCCCTTTTAATATTTCCTTCTCTGGGGGGCTGACTTCCCACACTATATAAAAAAGTACATATATATAAGTTCTGAAAAGCATGAAGTTGAAGAGATTTCTGAATAAAGTCTCCCTAATTTTTAAGATGTAACACACCCACTTCAGACCATCCAGATTCCTCATTTTACTATAATTTCCTAAGTGAAGAACAAAGATAGAATGCTTTCTATTTTACCTTAATAATAATTTTTGAGAAAGACAGGGTATAAGTGATTATTAAAAATAAGTCTTCCTATATTTTGTGAAATTCAAAGGCACTGCTTTCAGATATAAATATAATGATGCAATAAATGAAAAGGATTGGTACCTTTCATGAAATAATTATTAGTTTATAAAATTGTTTTTGGTTTTAGTGGTCTTAAGTGTGTTGAAATCTGGGAAGTATCAAGAGCTAAATGAAGATCTTGAAAATGTTATTCCTTCACCAGTAATCAAAATGGTTTAGAAAACAATTATTCTTTCTACAGTTGAATACACAAGATAACTCAGAGAACCTTGTTGATAATTCAGAACCTTTAATAATATTAATTTACTACATTTTAAATGTGCCAATAAGCAAAACCCTAATTGTTTTATTTCATCTTTGGATAGGTGGTGGAGTTAAACTAAATTCTTCTACAATTCACTAAACATCTTCACTTAATAAAGTTAGCGAAAAGCAATTTCTAGATTATACAATTTGTAGAAATTGTATTATTAATTGTTTGTCAGAGTCTGGTGAGACAAATATGAATGATGAGATCAGGAAGTCATTCAGTTTTACCAGACCATTCTGGAACTTGTACATATTCAGCTGCACACAAAATTGTAAATGTTAATGGCATATATATTTTTTCTTTGTATGTACAATGGATCCAAATTTAAACTATATTAGAGCTAAACAATTTTATAAATCATTATTTTTTTCAGCCAAATATTTTTCTAGAATAAAACAGATTCAAATGTTTTTATGAAAATGATGTTTCAAATTTGGAAAAGTAAATACATAGCTTTGATAAAGAATATTTCTCTTATTTTTTTAATAATATATATAGACCAGGATAATCATTGTGGCTGAACTGAAATAATTTTTTTGAGATAATATAATCTTTATATATTATAAAATTTTTGTAGTAATAAGGAACGTCTCAAGAAAGGTCAATAGAGTAATGTATAGATGATAAGTTACTACAACTTTTTAAATATCTGCTCAAATCTCTTTTGGTTTAATAAAAATAGTACAGTAAAACTTCAAGCAATATAGCATTATACCAATTTTGAGAATTTAATACTTCATTAATTAGATCAACCAAAAGGAACAATCTGAAAAATGTATAGGTCATTACCGTAATTAGAAATAGGTGATCCACCCTATGGTTTAAAGGAAGCTTGGGATAGTGATCTTGGTAATACCATACAGGACACATGTTGGCAGAGGTTATGGAAACTGTGTGGATTCATCTTTGTTTCGATGCAAGAACTGCAGTGGAAGATTATACATAGCTGGCACTTTACTCCAGTTAGAATGACACATATACTGTATATCAAAATTATTCTTACAAAAGTTGGAGAAATTTAAGAAAAGGATCTTTTTTTTTCATTTGCATTAGTCATGTGAGAAAGCTGTACAGGTGATCTTCTGGTTACAACTGTTCAGCAACCATTCACGCTTTGGACACTGCTGAATGAGGGGGACTTATGACTGGATCTCTCCCTGAGATCATGGAATTGCGATGTGACACTGATGAATGAAGCGGAATTATGACTGGACCTCTCCCTGAGGTCATGGAATTGCGATGCTGGTGCTTGGTACACAACTCGCACTTATGGTATTGCAGTGAGCTACAGCCATATGATGACAATTTCCAATGTTCCCTGCCAGCTTTCCACAAGCAAATCAATGGGGAAGCCGGCAGGAAGTTAAAAGTCATGGTCATCTGAGGTCCTCATTTAAGGACCTGAGTGGTCCTTACTTAAGAGCAGCAATTCGGATTGCTGGAATTGCTGTTGCTAAGTGACACAGTCATGTGATGTCAAGCTTGATGACCATATCATTTAGCAATGGTAATTCTGGTCCCGATTGCCTTCGTAACCTGAAGACTACCTGTACCTTTCTTGGGTTAAATTTTTCTGAGATAAGTAGGATTGCTAAAGAAAGAATTGAATGCTCCCCAGAGGTAGTTACAGGAGCAAACCTCAAGCTTAAAAATAAGGACCTTATTATCTACTTAATTTTAGCAGCTAAAATAATAATTGCCTGATATTGGAAAACTCTACCTAGCATAACAATTAAGATGTGGATTAACAAGGCCTCTTCAACTGCCATGTAAGAAAAAAAAATCACAGACAAATGAGACATTTAAGTCAGGAACCATAATTTTATCAACTATGCTTTACCTCGTTTGCAATGGAGTATAATATAATAATACTTTACATTTGTAAAATTGTATATGTACAGTACCTGTCTGCTTTTATACATTTAGTAGATTTTAAAAACGTTTGGTATATTTTTCTTAATGCATCTTGATTCATATTAATTTAATTACTTGATAATATTTGTTAATCATGATTCACTAAAAACAATAAAGGAAAGGAAATCACTGGAGCTTTCACCAGACCATTCTGGAATTTATATATATATCTGTTGCACATGAAGTTGTACACGTTAATTATGTCAAGGTAATTATAATTTAGTAGCTGACTGGCAGAAGTGATATATAGAGAATGAGTCAGTGGAGTATTTTGGGGGTAGTATCCCTTTAAGAGACTGTGCCTGAGGAGAGCAGCTGTTGGAATCTTTAGCTCATTTGAACCATTTGTATATGACTACCTTAATATTCTGTATGCTCCCTGAATGTTGTTGTTTCATATTGTATATTAAACCACAGTTCTTTTAAGAAACCAGGTATCCCTAGACAACATTGATGGATGGTACCACATCCTGCTGATGCTAAGATCTGTAGCTTTAGAATGCTTCAGAAGAAGAGGTGGTGTTGGTGCCCCACTCACTCAAGCTTCCCTGCCATAGGTCAGTGCCTACTTACTCCCTGGTTCCTACTTAAAGAATGTTTAATGGTTCTCATCGGAAAAAGAGCCAATATGAATAATTTGGTAATAGATAATATTTGGACCAGTCAAAATGTGTCAGACTAGTCGCAGTGTTTCTCAACCTTGACAATTTTAAGGCATGTGGACTTCAACTCCCAGAATTCCACAGGGCTGTGGAATTCTGGGAGTTGAAGTCCACATGCCTTAAAATTGTCAAGGTTGAGAAACACTGCGCTAGTGAGACTTTTTTTAAATTCTCAAGAACTTTTTAATCTAATACTACAGGTAGTCCTCAACTTACAACCGCAACTGAGCCCAAACTTTCTGTTCTTAAGTGAGACGTTTGAATTTTGCCCCATTTTACGACCTTTCTTGCCACAGTTGTTGAGTCGCTGCAATTGATAAGTTAGTAACCTGGTTGTTAAGTGAATCTGACTCCCCCCCCTTGACTCTGCTTGTCTGAAGGTTGCCTCGGGACACCGCAACTGTCATAAATATGAACCGGTTGCCAAGCATCTGAATTCTGATCACATGACCATGGGGATGCTGCAACGGTCATAAGTGTGAAAAATGGTCATAACTCACTTTTTTCAGTGTATTGTAACTTCAAACAGTCATTAAATGAACTGCTGTAAGTGGAGGACTACTCATACAAAGTTGGGAGTAGAGATAAGAGGGCAATAGAAACAGGATAAGAAAAAAAATACTTAATGCTCTATTTCTCAGAATACTAATTGTAGAATAGGTTTAGATAGTTCCTTCCAGGTTTTGTAGATATTAGGGACAAGCCATAAGAACTAATAGATGATCCATACTTTTAGAAACGTAGATAAAATAAATCAGGTGTTACATAGTTCCGTCTCCAGGATGGTTTGATAAAAGTAGCTCATGCAATTATCTAAGCCTTGTTAAATACAGTCAGATTGATATTAAGATGTTTGTATCTTTTTTTGCTCTCAATCCTGATAGGTATACTCTACATTTTATCTGTTGCAGTAGGTGAGAAAGTCTACAGCAGTGATAGCGAATCTTTTAGAGACCGAGTGCCCAAACTGCAATCCAAAACCCACTTATGCATCGTCGGGTGCCGGGTGTGTGTGGCCATTGGGTGTGTGTGGCCCATTGGGTGGGAGTAGCTGCGGTGGTAACAGCAGACTGGGTGGGACTAAAAAGTTCAATCAATCACTTCCAACTTTGCAAGATCTTTTTTTTTTCCATGAGAAGTTGAAATTGACTGATTCATTGAACCTTTTTTTTTTGTACATGATGGCGGAGGCCTAAAGTGAAAAGGTTTTATAAAACCCAGCTGAAGATCTAGGACTGGAGCGACGGCGCGCGTGCCCACAGAGAGGGCTCTGAGTGCCGCCTCTGGCACCCGTGCCATAGGTTCGCCACCATTGGTCTACAGTGTTTGCTGCTCACCAAGTGATTCCTGTTACCTCTATTTAGAATTCCACATTCATTCTGAGCAACATGTGGATGATTAGACCTTAACAACATTTGATGTGACTACATGTATTTATAATTATTTTTCTCTCTCTCTTAAAAACAAATTATTTTGTCTTCCTTGCATCACACAAAATGCATAGCACGTATAGAACATGAAACGTACATTCTATTAAATGGTGTAGTAATTTATGGACTTGGGTGTCAACAGTTGAAGAATTCATAAGGATCTGCTATTAATCCCCACCCTCTTTTTTGTTATTCAAGAAAGACTCTTGATAGAATAATTGCAGAAGTCTTTTCATGTTGAAAGTAATGCAAACTCATGAACATAATTTGATGACACAACAATGAGGACACTAAAGACTCCTCACCATAATAGAAATAGGCAGAGATAAAATTAGCCATCCCATTCAGGGAACTTATGTAATAAGGAATTAAATGAAATGAGAACTAAATTAAAGCTACATAGAGGACTGGTGTGTCTCCTACTAATTCAGCAGACAGATTGTTCTGTCTTTGAAATTACAGTCCTGAGTAGAAAAGGCAAAACCTTTGCAGCAAATGAATCTCCCAGCAGGAAGCAACTAATATATAAATAACACAAATTCAAGGATAATTTGTGTCTGGGAAAGCCCTATTCTCCTCCTTCAATAATATGGAACAAAGAAAAATTGTCTGCAATATATGGAAAAGGAAGTTCCAAGGAGAAGGGGAAATTAATATGAAACTATATATTTAGGGTTCCACCTTGTTTGTTTGCCAGCTTATTAAAGCAATAAGCTGGCTCACTGCAGATGCAAATTGGAAATGACATTATCTGGATTGCCCACCACATTCATTGAATAAGAAAGTGGTTCTCAACCTGTGGTCTGCAGACCCCTGGGGGGGGGCGCGATGTTGTCACAGGCAGCCCGCAATGGCTGGAAGAATGGTTATGATTTAAATCTTGAATTAAGTCTTGGTGGTCTGTGGCCATGGTTCATGGCCACAAAAGATATTTTAAGGGGTCTGCAAATGAAGAAAAGGTTGAGAACCACTGGAATAAGGCGATGTAATTGCAGGAGAAATGTTTTCTGTGGAACTACTCCAAACTTTTATTCCCTTAAGAACTCCTGGAATAAAATGTATTAGATATTCCATTTGCTGTAGCCATCTTAGTTATCCTCCACACCATGTGTACATAATTGAAACTACTTTAGATATAAAAGCTGCTCCCAGAATTCCACTGTTCCCTAATAAAGTTAGAATTTATTTCTCCATTCTCTTTCAACAGATCATCACTATGAAGCATGCCGTAAGAAGATGGTTTCCAAAATCACCCTGTTCTTTATTTCTTAATCATATGAAAAAAAGTTGAAAAAGAACGCTTCATCTCACACCTCGTGTCTGTGTGTTTTGCATCATTTGGGGAGATGTATACATTTGACATTTTTCTGTCAACACAGTGGACAGGACACGATGTAATTGGTCACCACTGGCACTGTCTGGCTTTTCCTTTTTTTCCTCCAGTCTGTTTCTCCAGATCCAGAGGTTTGCTTCTTAAAAACAACTTGCAGTTGTGCACTCCTAGTACCAATACAGATAAAAACCCTGTTTTTGCAAAATGAGTGTGTGAACTAATCCATTTCCACCATTCAAAGTGTATTTTCAATGTATTTATTTTGAAAAAAGTGCCTACAAATTGATTTCTTTTTCACCAGTTGCTGTCTGCTGTTTCTAGTTCTTTCCCAACCCTTCTTGTCCAAATAATTAACTTAGACAAATTTATAAACTTGTGTATAAAGCAGATTGCATGCTGAAAATGATTCTTTCAATTTGATTTGAAGTTGTAAAATGACTGTATGAAGGAAGAATGAATATATCAAGGAGAAGGCTGGGAAAGACAGGATGGAATATCTTCAAAAAGAGATGTGAGAAGTTTAAAGAAGAGATAGTGTGTGATATATAGAAAAAGACGCTACACTGGATATACAAATCAAACCAGCCGATGTCTTAATAGTTAAAAGGGATATACAAATAATGGTATATGGTGCAGTATATGGATATGGTTGAAGCAAGTTTGGTTTACAAGAATAGACAAATATGGAGAGAAATGATGCTGATTTAGCTATATATTTTTTCTTAAATCATACCTTTAATTTCTTTGACTTATATTTTTTACTCCATTTCTGTGCCCTGTATAATGGTAGTTTGATTATGTAAATTTGAATAACCAACTTTAATAATAAATTTGTCACGTTCAGAGAATGAGTGACACAAAATCTGGGAGTTAATCAGTTTGTGTATTCCACTATTCTTGTCCCAATGCTGAACTTGTGGGTTCCATGCAAAGTGATCTATTTATTTGTTTATTTATTAAATTTTTATGCTGTCCATTCCCCCTATAAAGTGACTCTGGGCGGCTTGCAAGTTATAAAATAACTAAAAAAATAATTAAAATATTAAAACATTAAAACTTTATAGATTATGATTATAAAACTATAGTTAAACCAGAACCAAGAGACGGATGGGATGGGGATGAGGTCTTAGCCCATCAGCCACCTCCAGCAGTGAGTACCTGCTCCCCTTGGGGCCCCAGGCCAACTGGCAAAGTCAAGTTTTGATACCCTAACAATTGATAACAATTGGTTCCACCAACTTCTCATCTCTTAACATTTTAAGAGATATGCCTCCAATATAATTGCTGCTGGTATAAAAGTATACATTCAATTTTTAGTATATTTCTATTTGGAGTTTTGCTTTTTATTTCCAACAGTGTAAGAATACATACTATACAAATTAGTTCATTAATCAAGATAGAGTCTATGGTTGTACAAATACTGCTGGGCACCAGCCATCATAATCAGTTTTCAAGTATGATAACAGCTGGCTTATAGAAAGCAAGATGTTCCTTATCCCTGAATTAAAGTCCTTCTATGATTGCTATTAAAATGTAAATAGAAGTAGAAAGACTTTCAATTAATTATTATGTTGCCTGCATACAGTTGACCTTTTTGGTTGTTATGTATAACTTCCCTATATTAACTAATAAACATTTTTGGGGATAAACAGCAAAAGGATGACTTAGAATGTTGACCTTGGAAAGTTATTAATGGACTAAAAGTCCAGATGGATGTGAAATAACATTTTGAAATTAATTATAATAACCCTTCCCATGGAAAGCAGCTGTTGTTTTGAATTCTTTAAAAAAAATAACATGTTAGGTTGAGGCTTTGAAGGTTTGATACTGGAGGGAACCAGAAGGAACTAAAGATTGCAATTAAAAGAGTAGAACATTTCATATTTGTCTTACTAATACAGAGTGGAGCAAAATATTTTATCATTGGACATATTGAAGGCGATTTGTGAATGATTGATCCAGACGTTAACTACAGAGTATCTGCCATTATAAATAGACTGTGTTTAAAAGATGTTATGGAAGACAGATAATTTTTACCAGACAAGACTGACCTGAAAGTGTATTTAAAAATGATACAGGTACAAGAATGATATAGAAAAAGATGCTACACTGGATATGCAAATCAAACCAGCTGATGTCTTAATAGTTAAAAGGGATATAGAAATAATATACCAAAAGAATGACCTGGATAATTTTCCTATAGTGAATTTACAAAAGAAGCCTGTAAAAGAATTCACGAGAAGAAACAAAGAAAAAATAAAGAAATCAAGTTGTAGCACATTATTTAAAGGGTTTAAAGACCTTTTTTTTTTTTTTAACTTTTAACAAAGGAGGGAATACAAAGTTGGTTTATTTGTGTTATCTCTGGTAACCCTTACTGGATCTTTGCCAACCAGGACTTTATTCTTCTCATTTTTAGTTTTATCCTTTTAATGGCAATGTTTAATAAAATTGTTAAAAAAGGAAATAGCTATATGTGAGGATTTTTCAGCCTGGTAATATTAGTTGTGAAAAGGAATCTTACAATAGTAGTTGATACAAAATGAGTAGGAATTAGCAGTGTGATATGGTTGAAAAAACCCCCACAAATGCTCTTTTAGGCTGCATTGACACAAATATGTTTACTAATCACAGCATGTATAATTCCTCTGTATTCTACTTTGGTCAGACCCTACCTCAAATCTTGTGTTCATTTTGTGCCACTACACTTTAAGAAAGATTCAGAGAGACTGGAAAATGGATCAGAGAAAAGTACTGAGGACGATCAGTTAGACGAGGAACCAACTCTTATGAAAACAGATCGAGAGAACTGGCCCCTGCTTTGCTTGAGAAGGGAAGATTGAACGGGGTTCTGACAGCACTTTTATTATTTATTTTCAATTATTTAAATAATTTATAAGGCAGCCCAACTCATAGTTTGTATCTCTGGCCAATGTACATTGATTAAAAATAAAAATAAAAACTACAAAAAAAAAGAAATACTAAAAATCAATATTGCAAATCCCAATAAAGATATGGTGACATACTCAAGGCTGGGTATAATAAGCACTGATTCTCACAACAGACTGGACCCATCTTGCTCTTATCATCTTAATCTGATTTATGGGTTGGGAGGGGCTGTCCTTCCCAGGAGGCTGATTTTCTTCTTCTTTTCCCTTTTCTTTTTGTGTCACTAGTGTAAATGATAAACACACCTGTCACTAGTGAAGTGGTTCTCAACCTGTGGGTCGGGACCCCATTTGGGGTCGATCGACCATTTCATGGGGGTCGCCAAGCAAGGCTGTCCACCATTTTTTTTGTCTGCCATTTTTTTGTCCGCCATTTTTTTCCCCTTTTCCGGCTGGTGCCTTACCTCCCTTGGGCTGGGCCAGCTGGTGGTCGGCCTGCTCCGTCTCTGCCGCTTGCCAACTACGCCTCGGCTGGCGCAGGGGGCGGAACCACGCATGCGTGGCGCTCCCAGGCAGGGAAAGTCCTCGACTTACGACCGGTTGGGTAGTCCTCGACTTACAACCGGTTTAGTCCTCGACTTATGACTGGTTTAGTCCTCGACTTACGACTGGTTTAGTCCTCGACTTACGACCGGTTGGGGTCGCGGCATTAAAAAAGTTGAGAACCACTGCATTAGTGTTTATCATTTACGTCTAATCCTGCTTCTACTAAAATTACATTTCTTTTGAACTGGGCAAGAGTTATTCAATATAAGGATAGATTAGATTGAACCTAAAGAGGCTTTCTTCCCATTTTGCACTGGTAAATTTCTTATAGCAGAGTCCCCAACCCCCGATCCGTGGACCGGCACAGGTCTGTGCAAACAAGTGAAGCCCCATCTGCAAGATGCAGGCAGCATGTGAAACCACGCCCCCTCCGGTCTATGGAAAAAAACTCTCTCTATGGAACCGGTCCCTGCTGCCCAAAAGGTTGGGGACCTCTGTCTTAGAGGACTTTATGACAGATGCACAGGCTGAAATGAAGCAAATCAAGAACCAGGTTTTGCACTTATTAATAAAACCCAATCAGTACCCCAGCCAAAAAGTTATGTAGGTCCTGATTAGCCACTAACAGTTTCTTGGTGATGTAAGGCTTCCAGCAAAATAACCTTACCAGGGTTTGTGTGTAAACTGGTCTCACAAGCTTAGGGAAGCTGTGCTAAGAAAACACTAATTATTATACAAAATTGATGCCAGGCTTCTAATTAGTTCTTTCAAATGCAACCACTGTATAGCATCACTAAGGGTTTGTTTTTATATTTTTAATTTAGCCAGTAAGTGTTGCCGGCTACGCCTATCACGTAGAAGAAAGCAGGGCCTTGATTATGATAGGATGGAAAAGAGCCATTTCGACATGCTTTCTGAACCATCGTTTGCCCCATAGGGAACGGATTCAGGATGAAAAACGTGGCTGTGTTTCTCCTGTACTATTCTCTGTTTCTGATTACACAAATTTATAAACAAATATATATATATCAGGATAGAGAATGGTTTTTATCTGACTGCTTCTGCTGGCTGTCTATGATGGGCTGAGCAACATAGCAATATATCCCTGTCAATTTGAATGTTTTGAATGTTTTTATATTTTTGTAAGCTGTCAGTGAGACGGGCAGCATTTAAATTTAAGAAATAAATAAATACCCACCCATCACTACTATATGTTCTTATTTTTTAGAGATTGCTATTCCAGGGTAGGTAAGCCTGGAATAGTTAACAAAAGAGGTCTCAAGTCAGAGGCATTGGGAGGGGGGATGTTACACGAAAATAAATAACAAAGGTAATGGCATGCTGTTGCAATGAAAGCTCCTTCGGATATGACATTGCAGGGTGGACCTGACATCTCAACTAAATAAGGTATGCTCATCATTTCAATTAAATTCAGATTGATCACAACTGCTGTTTTTCTCTTTCTGGGTTGTTGCCTCTTTGCCATTAAATCTGGTGAAAGTAAATTAATCTCTCCAATTATCTGGTGTTCTCCTGGAACTGTTTGCCCTTGTTCCAGGAACATACTTAATTGCGTGAAAAAAATAAAACGTTGCTCTAAACCCAATTATGCCCTGGATCATAGGAACTGCTGCTGATGAAATTAACTAATTAATAATTTTCTTACCTCTCATAAGAGATCTAAAGAGGGTTGCTAAAAGTGAAGTTTCATTTCTATGGCTGGGCTTATGTTCACCTCTGCTTGGCTATTCAGGGGACTGGAGAAATATGAACAGAAAGGACATGGGGCAAGACCTCCCCTTGGTGATCTTATAGACTTTGATTGCATCACTATAGATTTTCTTCATTGGCTTGGAGAATAAGTAGAAAAAAAGTTGAAATAGAAAATGACAGTAGGGAATGCATGCAAAGTCTGTTTTCTTCGAATTCTTTGAAACAGTTTTATCAATAACGGTCATAGCAAGAGACATTTTCTTGTGTGTAACAAATGTCTTACATTTCTATGTTCTACTGTCCCGTTGTTTGCATGTGTGTATGTGTGTGCACTGGGAAGCATAAGACCAGCTGCACACACTTGGCTGAGAATCACATGATCAGAAAAGAGGGGGGCAGTTATTTGCATTCTGAGCCACTGCCCAATTGCCCTCCTCAAAAAGGGCTTTATTCTTAGTTGTTTGAACTGAGCTGGACATGATCCATTTTGAAATCCAGTTTTTCTTTTGCCAGTTTCTCCCCTACACTAAATTTGGTCTGGTTCTGTTCAGTTTTGGAGAATTATCCTGCAGATGGAGAGTTGACAGAGTCTGAAGCCAACACAAATTCAGCTATCCTTATTTGTGTGCTTTAAATATGCAGCTGTGAGCCACTTGATCAATACAGGGAGGACTGGATATGCTTTGAGAACACAACATGTTGGGCCTCCTCCTGACTGGGCCACCAAAGAATATGACTGAAAGCAGTGACGGTGACTATTCCAAGTGACTAGTTTATCCCTCTGAATTATGATGTAGCAGCCTTTTTCCTGGTGATCATATCAAGAGAATTTTTCTGGCAGATAAAGATGGTGTATACATGTCACACTAACATAATCACTTCCTCAAAGACAATGGTGCACATACATGTAGAAAATAAATGAAAGGAGAGGAGAGGATACGGAGGAGAGGAGAACCAATTTTTGCTTCTTCTGCTCAGTAATTGGATCCATTGAACAGTTGTGACACCCTTTTTAGGTGCTGGACTATAATTTTGATCTGGTTATTAGATCTGTAGACTGGGGATGGTGAGGCTGACTCTCCTCCAACACAGAAGATACCAAGCTACAAATATAACCTTAGTGAAAATCATTTTGTGATGTTCAATGTAACACTGATATAAAAGGCATTCAAATGATATCCCAAACAGGAATTTGGACCCCCAAAGAAGAAGAAAAATAATTTGTCCTTTGTGTGGTTTCAAGTTCTATCTCAAATTAATTCATCATTCCATCTAAAACAGAATTGTAGAAAACAGGATGCTCCTGGCTAATGATCTCTCATGATGCAAGTTGGGAGTCTCCATTCCCACCCCCTGAGTTTAGCTGTGGGATGATAGCCAGATAGCAACTCTCCATTCCATCCTCCTATAATTAATTCAGGTATTTGTGGATAGCCTCTTCTTTCCCAAAATGAGAAACGCTGTGGCTCAACCTACTTGAAAGCTACACCCCATTGACTCTTGCTGCTGTGCAAACAGTAGCAGATGGGAACAGGTGATAATTCCTTTTTTATATATATCATGCTTTAAAGTTTAACCTGTTTATTTATGCTGATCAAGCTGTTGTTAAGAATCTAAGAAAAGAAAAAGCCATTCTCAAGGGCAGGTCTACATGGATTCATGGGCTGAGATAATATTTCTGTGCTGATATGCTACAGAACATGTCAATTGTCTAATTCTTCCAAAGTCATTCTCATTTCAGTTTTTCCCCTCATTTTTTCCAGAGGATACTGGAGCAGAAATGCCATGGTACAATTCCAGCATGGTGGATTGACAGTCCTCTAATGGGATCATAAGCCAAACCAAATCTTAGCCAACTGGGCAAAAAGAAAGCTCAGCCAGGCTCAGGATCTGTTGGAATTGGGTCAGCTTGTAGTAGGTACCCATAAACATTGTTACTGAGGCAGCATGCAAGTAGATTGATGAATAGATAAAATAAACACATAAACAAACCACCTCCAAGTACAGCTGTCCCTCTATCTTATTTACTTCTTTCACAGACTTCAAAACAAATCTTAAGCATCAGGACTGGAGTGTTATAGCTGTCAGAAGACAAGATGAGGCCAATCCAATAATGTCAGACTTGGACAGAGCCAGTTGTACTTTACTTATTTACTCTGCTTATGTGCCACCTAATTTGAGCAGACTCAGAGCAGTTTACAATGCAATACTTGTGAAACATAAAACCACAACTAAAATCTGAGTAAAAACATGCATAATGTCAGGCTTCCATTTTGTAATTCAAGGAGCACATCTCTCAGAACTCAGGTTGACAGCATTTTTAAGAAAGAAGGTTAAATTCATAACACAAGGGTTCCATCTTATTTCCGAACATGGCTACATGGATTCGCAGGCTGAGATGGTATTTCTATGTTGATATGCTATAGAACATTTCAGTTGTCTAATATTTCCTTATAAACAAGTAATTATGCTGGCAAAATTCTTATACATTTGTTCACACTCTTACAATGAAGGAAGTTCTCTTCTTTTGGGCAGAATGTATCTGTTGACTATTTTGGTAATGGCTAATCTCATCCATGTGAGAGGTAAAATCATTTGTTCAATTTGTGTCAACGCCATCCAAGCAAGACAATAATTTTTAAAGGGCTTTCAAAAAGTTCATTTTCTTCAAATGGAAGTCTGCTGTGGAAAAGATTTACCTCTGTGCCCTACCTATCTAACATCAAGTGGGACGAGCACATAGGACAAGCCATGCTGAAGAATACATCCTTAAGATACTTAGAAGCCAAGTAATGTCACTCTTGCTTTTCCAGATGTGAGTTTGCACACAGGTAACATATGTATGAATATATTCATTTAAGAGTATCTGGAGATAGATGCAAAGGCTCATTCCATCTGAAACAGCCAAAGTCTCTTCATTGCTACCATGTCTTTAGCCACTTTGACCTTTTGTGTGACAAATTCCTATTATACTATACAAGACTCTTCCTGGAGCTCTTGGCTAATTTGGCCAAAGGATAGACTAAGAAGGGCAGTTAAGGAGCTCTTTAAACACACTATAATACAACCAACACAAACTATGAAAAGGGTAACACTACTATGTAGCAGAAACATCTTTCTGAGCACAGCATTAGTATAGCACACAACCCAATTTAAAGCTCTCCAATATATCTTAAGTAAACCAAAAGATGAGTAGCCAAGAAGAAAAGAGGAATCATCTACAACAGACATGTCAAATTTGTGACGTCACGTGACATTGCGCGACGTATCAGAGCTTTTTCCCCATTGCCGGCAATGGGGTGGGTGCGGTTTCATCGTGACACCTGATCTACAACATACAATATAAAGACTGTAACAACCACTATGTAGGACAAGCAGAGCACATCCTAGAACACCAAGTAGCAGTCAGAAGATACATTGAAAATTTCTTAATCTCACAATAAATGAGAAGATTCAACCATAGTTTCAATTGAGAAACCAAGAGCATCCTAGTCCAACCTAAATCCAAAAATGTGAGGGAAGCTTGGTATTCAGGCAAGTCAGCTATCAACAGGCATATAGAGATAAACCACATTTACACACCATTCAAAAGAAACAATCAGAAAACTAAAGGGGAAAGGAAAAGATCAGAACACCACCTGACCACAATCAATTCCTAAATAAACAGGGATTAACAGCAGGATTGACATCAGACAAACAATTAAGCACTAAGCAATAACCTAATCAAGAACTACCAATTCAGAAAACCAAGCAATAAACAATAGCCTAATTAAGGAACTACCAAGGAGAAAACAGCATCCCCACCAACATTGATAGGGCAAGTAATTGTATATAAACAGAGAGCAAACCCCATGTCCTTCTAAGGGTGAAGAGGTTATCTAGTTAAATAACAAAATGGCTGCAAGCAAACAACCTTGCTCAGAGAGCACTATGGACTCTACAATGAGAGATTTACAACACTAATATCATCTATGTTAGTGTTTGTTAAATTAGTTGAGGCTATATTGCATTGCTGTGTTGCATACTTAGTTACCTAACAAATTATTATAGAAATGTGCAATTTCCTCTCATTTACAGTATTAAATACACAATTCCTTAGCTCAGACATGTCAAACTCGCGATGTCATGTGACGTCGCGCAACATATCAGGGGTGTTTTGCCATTGCTGGCAATGGGGTGGGCGTGGCTTCTGTGTGACGCATCTGGCCTGTGGGCCAGCAGTTTGACACCCCTGCCTTAGCTGGACCAAAAACCCACATATGATAACAATTAGTTTCCAGAAAGAGGCAAACATATGCAGCCCATTTATTTTTTCTTCAAAGATCTTTTTTTGTCATATTATTTTAAATAGTAGTTAAAATCAAGACTTACAGACACATAGACAGGAAGTTGGTAGTATGATAGCGTGTGCTGCCAACAATATCTTGCTGTAAGACTTGAATGCATGTCAAATAATTAATTGCTCAGTTTGATTGGTCTGCCAATATTCTTCTGAAATATTTAGTCTAGTCTGAAAACAATGTGCCAATCACCCTATAATTAAGTTAACTTACTTCAATCAGCACTACTGTTCTTAATCCTATCTCTTGTCCTTTGTTGGGGCACATGTATTTTTAAAATGTTCTTTCCTTGAAAAAAAAATCAAATCAAGGAAACTAGAGCAAAACATCAAGCTGAGGCAACCCCATTTCTCAAAGCTACAGTACAGATGATTTTGCAGGTGTTTTGATACAAAAGCATGCAGTGAATCATTGCAACAAATAATTGATTCAACTTATTAAAAGAAAAGGCAGGGAGGAGATATAATAACAACAGTATCTTTCTACTTTTTGCCAGTTTTCAGCCAGCAAGGTGGTAAAACTTGTTGGCGTGCACCAACAGAAGCATTTAGTTCTCATGGTATAATTCTTCATATAGATACTAGGACAGTGATGGCGAATCTATGGCACGCGTGCCAGAGGTGGCACTCTCTGTGGGCACGCATGCCATGTCCCGGAGATGGCAACCGTCCCTCTTCAACCAGCCACCCGCTAACTCGCCAAGGTCCCACGTGGCCAGATGCATCCTGGCATGGCTGGTTTCCCTCCCCCCTGTCCCATCCCTCCTGGCCTTGCATGCTCTTCTTTTCCCGGGCACAACCCACTGCATCGCCTCCTCAGCTGTCGGCCGTCCATCGAGCTCAGAGGCAGCTTCTCTGAACTGCTGGTGGCGGGCTGCGAAGCCCCAGAGTGTGCCGGTTGAGGAGCCGGCAGGCTGTGGCTGCTGACGGACACTGTCGGCCCCCATGGCCTCTGTGTGCGTGGGCCGATGGTGTCAGGCAGCAGCTATCCTGGCCCCTGCCTCGCCTTGCCCTGAAACAATGGCACCCCCGCCCTGCCTCACTTTGCCTCGCCTCACTCCACAGGGCGAGCCTCCTGCCCACTGCCCCACCTGCCAGAGACCTCCTGGATCTCCCCCAACCTTGCCCGGCCCCCACAGGCGTCCCTCCCTATGAGCAACATCAAGGGGACCACGCCCACCTTGGCCACACCCACCCAGTCTGCCATGACCACCACAGCACACCCACCCAGTGGGCCATGCCCACCTGGCATCTGGCGATAAATAAGTGGGTTTTGGGTTGCAGTTTGGGCACTCGGTCTCTAAAAAGTTTGTCATCACTGTACTAGGATTTGCTTATGTGTGGCATTTTTTTTACCCCTTCCCCTTTTTCTTGTTCTCAGTTTCTGATAGGATTAGATCAGTGATGGCGAACCTTTTAGAGACCGAGTGCCCAAAAACCGCAACCCCGCTCCGCCTCCCATCCTGCCTGCTCTGCCCCTGCCCGCCCCCTGTCCCGCTCGCCCGCAGGGCCACACACCGCCTCCATGGCCTGCCGCAGATCTCCCAGGCAGCCCTGCAGCACCATGGCAGCCATGCCCTCCACCCACACCCATCAGCATCATCTGCACGCTATGGGGCACGAGGGCGGAGTCTTGTCCCTGCTGCCCGGCTATGTCCTTGGCTGCGCTGCTCTGTACAGGCCACACCTGGGGGCGACTCTCCTCCAGGGGGGCTGCTGGTGAGGAGGGGGCCACTGGGGGAGGCAGGGTTGGGGCGATGGCCTGCGTGCCCACAGAGAGGGCTCCGAGTGCCGCCTTTGGCACGCATGCCATAGGTTCGTCACCACTGGATTAGATTAATAAAATGCTATTTCTTCTTTGAACATCTGAAAAAAAGCAATACATTTAGTCATGGGTTTTTCAAAACATACATAGCAACACTGAGAAAATAATGAGTTTTGGAGGAGATGCTGTTTAGCATAAGGCACCGTGGAGCCCTTAGCCAGTGCTCTTGGGGTGGCTGAATACAGCAGTGGCTGCCGAATATAGCAATACGTCTCTGTCCTCAACTGCATTTGACAGTAAGGATGGATCTTATCAGACTGAATGGAAGAAGTAGACACACATCTGCAGTAGAGTTTGTTTCATGTTCATTGTATTGTAGGAAATCAATACAGTAATGACTTCTTTAAAAAGTTTTAAAAATAATTTACTAACACATGCACACTCACAAAGTTGCCCTGGAATTCAAAAACAATTCCACTGTGGTTCAGTATTCAATTTCTGTCCTTTTCTCAGTGAGCTACTATATTTTAAAAAGGATTAATTTGAAACATAGTTTAACTGATAATAGTTAATTGGCAGGCAACATGCATACCAAATGGATCTCCTGAAATAATTTTGTCTGGTGGTGATTAAACAAAAGCATGCTGATGGTTTCACTGATAAACATGTTTTAAACCTGTCTCTGACCTGATTCACATCTTGTATATGTTCACAATCCCTTCTTTTCTCCTCCTCTAGCATGGTTGACAGATCAGAACTATTTGCTTTTGGTCAGATTAACCACATTTAATAATTATATTGTTTCATCCCAACTGTGATTAAAAATATGCCAGCTTTGTAAACATTAACCACAGTTAGTCCATACTGAGATGTTGGCATGCTGCAGTTAATTTAGAAAAAAAACTAAGCATCTCCATTCTTTTTTTGCAACCATTTCAAGAAATGATGGGCTACTGCATGCACTCCTATAACTTTGACCCATAGCTTTAAATTATTATGACTGTTTTTTGACTGTACATAAGAGAGAAGCCCACATATTTTGATTTCTTCTCTTTTCAAACTTCTTCTCTTTTCAAAGAACATTATCTAATGTTCTTGCAATGTCTAGTGCTTCAGTCTTTTTTGTCAACATAATTTATGTTTGGAATTACCCCCCAGAACAATTGCAAGATGCAAAATTTTCTTTCTTTCTTTCCTTCCTTCTTTTTACCTTCTTTTTGTCTTTTCCCTCTTAAAAATTTACAGTTCCCATGAGACCCTAAATCCCCATACCTTGCTAAGGGAAATATGCATTGAAATAAATGCATATTATCCCTAATTTATTCTTATGTCCATTTTCTTATTATCTTCTTTTCCCTATCCTGAATTTCTGGGGGGCAAGGACCTATCTTCATAAATTAGATCCCATCAATACCGTCGGCATCACACCATTATTTTCCTGCTAACTGAACCAAATTTATTATGCAATATAGGACAAAGTTACATTCAATCTCTGAACTAGAAGTATGTTGCCAATTCACATTGAATTAGTATGTTGCCTGTACATTTTAAGTAAACATGCCACCACCACCACCGTCATCATCATCATCTCTGAAGTTCTATCACCATAAATCTACCAAATATCATCATCATCATCATCATCATCATCATCATCATCATCATCATCATCATCATCATCATCATTCCAGCTATTGCCTATCCACTGCAGGATGAAGGCCTCTTCCGCATGTTTCCAACCAACACAGTCTTGAGTTTTCCTTTGCCAGTTGGGCCCGTAATACTCCACCAAATCTATATACCACTAAAACTTTCATTCCTGTAACCTTTAACTGGGTGAAATGGTACATCATAGAGGAACAGTTTTTAAACCAAGATACCTTAAATATGCTAACTTACAGAATGCATCCAAAATCTGAGTTTGTGGACTCTGACTCCCATGGAATTGAAATTTGGTAATGTTATATATAAAAAATTACAATATAAGAAATTATATCATAAAGCAGATAATACAAAATGTCATTTCCTACGCTAATGTTTGTCTATGCCCTGCAGTTCAATATGAGCTATTTTTAAGGCAGATACAGCTCTGAATGCATCCCAGGGTGCACATTAGGCAGCACATTAGAAATTATGTCACTGTTGAAGGCACTGAGGAATCTGGTAAGGAAATAGTTGTGCAAGGATCACTCAACGGGGCACGGGTTGTTTAATATTGGGATATTGATAGCAAACTTCCATTGTTCAAATAAATACAAGCGAATTTATTCCATTGCCTAGTGAATTCCTTTGTTGTCTCGCATATTTTCCTTCATTAACATTTCTGCCTGAGGCAGGAAAACATGCAGTTCTACCGCTGAGTAAACTCTACAGTACTGACATCTGTTAGGCCAACCCCTCAATCATGGCTCCACCTCACATATTATGAAGATGACACTTTGTATAAAGCACTAGCAGCAACAATTTGCAGCCAGCTGTAGGTCTGAGTCCTTCTTGCTTTCCTGTGCCGTCTTCCAAGAATCAAAAATGCAGAGACCTACTGGATGTCCGCCTACTGTAAGTCTGAATTCATACCTTCTTCTCTATGCAGTAGACAACCTGAATAGACCTAAGTATAGAGTTATATTTCTATGCGTATCTGGAATTGTCCTAAAACAAGAATAGCATCTTAATTCCGAACCCATTGAATGTGAAAAATGCCTGGGGAAACCGCATAGATTCTAAACAGGAATAACAAACAAGGAAGCAAGCAAGAGTTTAGGATAAGTAATTCTAAATAAAAGATGGTGTTATTTCAAGGTTGCTTTCAATTTACAAATTGTATAGTACCAGACACCCAGAAATACAAAAATGTAATTTGTGCTCTTCAATGAATAAAGTTTTCGTAGAAGAAATTTTTGGAAGAAGGATGAAAGAGTCCACTCATCATACATGCTTTGCTATAAGCCCCCATTACCGTGAGAAACAATGGCGTATTTCACATTAACCTGCAATGTATTAAATATCTATTCTGTCAAAATGTACACTTGTAAACCTATTTTTTTTAATATGGCACTCTATAGCATATCTGGTATACATTCTGTGTTTCACTTTACTGATTATTTCAGATGGTATAGATCAAATTGGATTACTTTGAAATACAGACTGAGAAAAACTACTAATTTTAAGCTATTATTATGACCCACCTGTTTTGAAAAATTGTCTTTCAGGTTTTAGGGAAATCTCTCAGATAAAATTCACAGAGACTCATATCATCGGATTCTGCTTTCTTATCATTAATAGCCTTTATGCATTTTTCTCAGCAAAAACATTTATATAATAGTTAGATTTCTAAATCAGATCTTTTTAAAAAAAATATTTTAACTGAATTTTTTATTTCAAAATTACAAATGGCATAAGGATAACAATAACAAATTGAAAAAATCTAAAAAAAATATAAAGATGCAGCTGACATTTCTAAAATAATTCTTGAAGAAAAGTTGTTTTACATATGAAAGAGAAGAATCTCTATTGATATATGAAAAGAAAAAGGATCAGTGTCAAATGTCAAATGTGTCAAATGTGAGATGTAATTATTCTTACAATAAAAGCAGTTGTTGAGCATATTACTATCAAGTTGAAATACGGGATTATTTTAATTGGTGTTATTTCCATAGGATTAGCAATGAGTATAAGAAAATTAAAAATAATTATTTTAAGAAGATTCTTGCTTCCCTTATCGAATCAGGGGAATTATTCTAGATCCATTATTCTAGATCTTTGACACTTCTGAATATATTTTGTGACTGAAACCACATGTAGTTTTTTACTCTTCACCCAGATCACTATCACATAATGTCTTCTCTAAGTGTTTTGCTAAATCTACTGAAAGTTAAACCTCATTTGTTTTGGATTCTTGGTTTTCAAATAAGTTCAGCAGAGAAAAAAATAGGCATTTTGAATTATAGCTATTTTCAGTTATTTATTGTTTGCAGTTTTTCTATTAACCACTCATCTGCTCAATGCTTCTTTGAAAGCTAATGTACAAGACAAGTGCTGATTACCTTGTCCTGCGATAGTAATTTCATTAACAACCAAGTGATACTAAGACATTACTAATCAGTTACTAATCAGATATATTCAGGATTATATACCATTGGTTTCAGACAGAAAACATAATGTATTTCATAAATATGGAAAAGGATGTCTTAGTCCTCCTTGTTAGTTATAGGCCAAATAAAAACAAACACTATGAATGTTAAACATTGTTATCTCTGTTCAAGAAAAATGTCCTTTTTTGGATTCCGTGATATATATGTGTATTCATGTGTATGTTATATAAAAAACCATCTCCTCTTTTGAGGGAAGGTAGTTGAGAAGCTGGAGCACAACTGCTTCAGAAGGCCTTGGATGAAGTGGATTGTCTGGATCCTTTTCAATCAGGATTCAGACATGACACTGGTCGCACTTTTAAATGATTTCTGGTGAGGGCAGGATGGCGGTTGTGCATCCATCCTCACCCTACTTGACCACTCAGCAGCTTTTGACACCCCTCAAGTTATAGTATCATTCTGGATCAACTCAGAGGAGTGTGGGTGGGCAGCAAGGTATCGCCATCTTTCTTTAGGATCAATTCCAATCTGTGATGTTATGGGGAGGGGAGAGAAATCTGGCCCTCAACCCCTATTGTGTAGGGTGCTGCAAGGGATGGTGCTCTCTCTGCTACTATTTAAAATCTACCTGAGACCATTGGGTGAGCTTGCCCATTGCCATGGGGTGAGGTATCATTAATATGCAGACAATATCCAATTATACTCTCTATCCCTGGCGAATTAAGTGATGTTCTTTATGGCTTATCTTAGTGCCTGGAAGCTGTGAGGGTCAAGCTTCAACTGAACCCTGGCAAGACTGAGTGATTTTGGTTCTGGGACTATGCTACTTTTGGTGCTGGATGGGTGAATTCATTGCCCCAAACAGACCTTGTGTGCAATCTAGGGGTTCACTTATACTCACAATTTCTGCTTGAGAAGCAGGTGGCAGGCATAGCTAGAAGGGCCTTTGCTCCACTTCCTATTGTGTATCAGTTACACCCATTCCTAGATCAAAGGGCTCTACTCACAGGCTCTTATGCCCTACTCGTGTCCTTGGTTGGACTACTGCAGTGTATTTTATATGGGGCTGCCCTTGAAGATTATTCAAACGTTTTAACTAGTGCCAAATGCAGCAGTGTGGGTACTTACATGTGTTTCTAAAAGAATATACATTATTCTTCTGCTCCATGAGTTGCATTGGTTATGAGTCTGTTTCTAGGTCCAATTCAAGGTGCTATTTTTGACCTTTAAACAGCACTACATGGCATAGGACTGGTTACTTGAGAAACTGTCTCTCCCTGATTACATCTGGCCATCCAACCAGATCCAGCAGAGAAGGCATAGTGTGGATCCCATTAGCTAGGAAGCTTCCTGTGGCAGACCTAGGTGACAGGCCTTTTCTGCTGTGCCCCTCCACCACCACTTTATGGAACATTCTTTCCACCAAAATGAGCTTGGCCTTATCCCTTTTAAGTCCCTGAATATCTGTCATCAAGTGTGGGCACCCAGGGTACTGGCGAAATATTGAGATGGCTCCAATGTAATTAACGTGCTCCTTGCCATGTATGTAAAATATACATACATATTTTATAATTTTATAGTTTTAACATTAACATTAATGTGTGTGTATATTGTTTTTAGATTTGTTGTATGCTTCCCAGAGTAATTTGTCTGAGAGATGGATGATAGGTGGCCATACCAATATGATGAATAATACACATGCACACAAACACACACACACACACACATGTACGTGCACACAAACTAGGTAGGTATAAATGATATAGACATAGACAGACATAGACAAAGATAAATATACATCTGTATATAATTCTTAATTGTATTTGGGCCTTGCAATCCCTCCCTGTTTTGCTTTGGGATCTCAAAAACAAATATGACTAGGTTTTAGATAATTGTATTTCAGCTGTGTAGGCTATACAGGAGCACAGTTGATATTTGACATCTAAAATGATAATGTGAGACCCATAATTTGACACATAGATATAAAGACTCACAAATATCAACCTTCTCATACATTATTTACTTTTGTCCTTTCCTATCGTTTTTATTACAAGGCCAAGATGCAAGAATATCTGTGTGTGGATCTGTACAGTATATTGTCATCTTAAAAGGAAGGAAATTATGTTTCATTCATGAGTGGCAACTCTCTGTACAAAACTAATGACTTACAACTCTTTACGTTTCCCAGTCAGCATGCTTAACTACTATACCACATTGTCATTACTTAGGGTTTCTGACAGCCCATCTTTAACCATGTGTTAATGGGAATAAATCATATTCATTTCAGACGCATCTGGGGTCAAGAAAGGATAAAGAGGATTGCAAGCTTAAGCAGCAGTTCATTGTTTAAATACATATACTACTTACATGAGATCTTTCCTGGAAACCTGGCTTTATGGTCCTGTTAATCTAAAACAGGGGTGTCAAACTGCCGGCCTGCAAGCCGGACGCGTCACGAGGACACTGTGCCCACCGCATTGCCGGCAATGGGGAAAAAACTCCGATACGTCGCGCAATGTCGCGTGACGTCACACATTTGACATGTCTGATCTAAAATATTGCTTTGAATATGGAGAAAAGGATATAACAAACTATAATAATTCAACATGATAAATTTCTCCCATTTCCTTGATCAACATTTAGCGTTCTGTCAACTGATCAGTTCATGAAATCTGCTAATACACAGTATAAAAACAGTTTGTTTTGAGGTAATATGTTGGTTGAACTCTGTCATAGCATTTGTAAACCATGAATTATGGCTTCATGTGTGGTGAAAAGCTAGGTAATCTAGATGTCATTAAACAAATTGTGGTTTAACAGAATTAGTGACTCAATTAATAATGCTGAATATTGTTAGTAGTACTTAGGTTGGGCTAACATATCTGAGCAGTAACATTCGGGCTATCACTAGACAGCATCAAAGATGATAGGAAATCCCAATTCTACTGCCATCTTGTAGTTATCTAGATTTTGTCAGTTCAGTTAATGTAGACAACAGATTATAATTTGCCCAAATTCACAGATGATCCAGCAGAATGGGGAAAGTTCTAGCAGCAACAAGGGGCTAAGTCTAGAGTAGTGATGGCAAACCTTTTAGAGACCGAGTGCCCAAACTACAACCCAAAACTCACTTATGCATCGTTGGGTGCCGGGTGGGTGTAGCCCATTGGGTGGGTGTGGCCCATTTGGGTGGGTGTGGCCCATTGGGTGGGCATGGCTGCGGTGGTAACGGCAGACTGGGTGGGACTAAAAAGTTCAATCAATCAATTCCAACTTTGCAAGATCTTTTTTTTTCTCGCGAGAAGTTGAAATTGATTGATTGATTGATTGACTGAACCTTTTTTTTTGTACACGGCGGTGGAGGCCTAAAGCGAAAAGGTTTTATAAAACCCAGCTGAAGGCCTAGGACTGGGGTGATGGCGCGCGTACCCACAGAGAGGGCTCTGAGTGCCGCCTCTGGCACCCGTGCCATAGGTTCACCACCACTGGTCTAGACATAAAATGAATTCTTCTCTTTAACCATGCATTAATAAAACAGGAGGTCGCTACAGTCCTATGTATCTGCCCTCTTTATATCTCTAATTGGGCAAACACTGCCTGGGCTCTTGCCTGTCATTTTAGCTTAGATCAGCATAACTTGGATCAACGTGTTTTTGATTGCTGTAAATGGCCTAGGTCCTGAATGAATCTTCAAAGGCAGCAGTTGGTGGTTGCTTTTACCCGTTTTTGGCTACAGGTGTTTCAACTTCCTCTTCTAGTTGCAGGGTTTTTGTTCAAGCCACTGCTGAAGCTATAATCCAGACCTTAATCATGGGTCAATTAGCCATTCACCTGCTTTCTTGAGGAAGTAGCAATCCTGGCATGCAAGATGGACAGGTTCATCTCTCCTTTCAGGCAACACAGCACTATTTCCCAGGGCCACAAAAAGCTTGGGGATCTTCTGTAAAACTTGAACATCCAAGATTTAGGGAAATGTCAACATGGCTGAACTGGAGTGGAACATTGGCAAGGAAGAGGGAGAATTTCTCAGGGCTTGTTATTCTGCTATGCCCAAAGCCACTATTTTCTCTCAACATCCTGTCCTCTATATTACACATCCCATAACTGGATAAGATTAATGTACTATTTAAAAAAGAAAAAAAAGAAATGTGCCAGTTTAATTTTACATACCTTGCTCTGTGTAATGTTATGTGCATCTACATTCATGTTTTCTTCTTTGGCATGCCTAAATTCTCCTGAAAGGTTGGTGTATACAATCATGACAGATAAATTACACAGATTGTAGCAACACTTTAAAGGAGCTATGCCCATCCCAGATTCCACAAAAAGATAAACTTGGTTTGTAGTGTTGCAGTTGGATGCTATGCTTCTGTATACCTTCAAAACACCTTTTGGAGATCAAAGCCAAAGTGCGGCACAGCCCTACATCACAGCTACCAACACCTGTCCATGGGTCTGTGGTCTTTCCCCCCCCGCCATACCCATGATTTGTTGTTTTTTTTAAAAAAAAATTATCTCACTGGAAAACACATTTCAAAATGTTCCTCTTCCTCTCTCCTAGCTTTTTAGGAATCTTTCATCAATTTGATACCAGAAGAAGGAGAAATGGGTAGTAAAAAAAAACAATAGGATGACAATCAACTGCAATCACAGAAAATAGAGACCAAAATGTCTTTTTGGTATATCACAACCACTGTATGCTGTGGTATCCAACTACCTTTCACTGTGGCAAAATGATTAAGTTAATTAAAGTGTGGGAAGCTGTCAGGGAGCATTGGCGGCCAAAGAGAAGGACTAGGATGGCAGCCAAAGAGAAGGACTAGGATGGCAGCCAAAGAGAAGGACTAGGATGGCAGCCAAAGAGAAGGACTAGGAGTCAAGGATCAAACAACTCAGAGACCCGCTTCTTTTTGTGCTATCTTGTAAAGTTTTGATAAACAAACCCTGCATTTGTTGGATCTTTTATCTTTGATATCTTTTCCAACTATCTTTGATATCTTTTCCAACTATATCGGAAGCAAACGTCAGCTATTGAACAAGGATTTACATAATCTACATGTCTTTGATATAAAAGATATCGTAAACAAGATTTAGCTGATAAGAGGCCTGCTGCAGGGTTTCTTCTAGTTAATCTCAAGTAGGATGTTAATCTTATCTGATTATCAAATATGTAAAAGGGAGAATGATTTGTTGGGAGTGAAGCAGTTAAGCAGGTTGGGAGTAACAGGAGATATACTAGTACTTATAGAAATCACCAGGATAAAGAAAGGCAAGTCTAAGTGTGCAGAATCTGGGCTGTACAAGTAGCCCTTGACTTACAACAGTTTGTTTAGTGACTGTTCAAAGTTACAGTGGCAGTGAAAAAAGTGACTTATGACCAACTTTCACACTTGTGACCATTGCAGCATCCCCAAAGTCACGTGATCAAAGTTCAGAAGCTTGGCAACTGGTTCATATTTATGACAGTTGCACTGTCCCAGGGTCATGTGATCTTGTGACTTTCTGACTAGCAAAATCATTGGGGGAAGCCAGATTCATTTAACAGCCACGTTACTAACTTTAACAACTGCAGTGATTCCCTTAGCCAAGTTAACTAACCACGCTAGCAAGAAAGGTCGTAAAATGGGGCAAAACTAACTTAACAAATGTCTCACTTAGCAACCTAAGTGAGCTCAATTGTGGTTGTAAGTCGAGGACTACCCTGTATTTAAGAGGGTAACTTAGAGTGTGTTACTTACCTAAATGCAACAAATACAGCAGTTTACATAATGATTACCAAAAAGTAGATTCAATCTCGTTGGTTTCTCTATGTAGAGTTGAAGAGGACGTGATTTTCTCCTCTACTTCAGGCAGGAAAATGCCTCTGACCATCGCTCCCACTACCTCACCTCATTCTAGCATTCTAACGTTCGCTCAGTGAATTGATTTTTATTCAAAACAACATACTAGGGTAGGTTTGACTTATTGTGTTCTGCAAATGTTCAGATGTAAGCAGGGATTTAATACTTTATTTATTTGCAAAACATGCGTGCCATTTCAGTTGGAGACTTTAAGCAGCTTACAGTTAGTAAACACTCAGCAATACCTTACTGACGGAATCATTTTATCAGAGAAAAATAGTAATTTAACCAAAAGCCGCTCACGGGATAATATATTCAAAATTTGGACAAACTGGAATACTCATTCCTGAAGACTCTGCAGAAGAGTGGCATTTTAACCGACCTCCTGAATATTACAGGTAGTCCTCGACTTATCGCTGGCTACTTAGCAACCAAAATTACAATGGATCTCCCCGGGGCTACTTATGCCCTGGATTCAAAGTTCTGATGGTGCCCCCCCAGGTCACATGATCACATTTTGGGCACTCAGCAACCGGCCCACATTTATGGCTGTTTCCAGTAACCCATGTGATGTGATTGCAGTGTATGACATTTTTTTCTTGCCAGAAACCAGAGTTTACGTCCAGTTTCTGGAGAAAAGAATGCCCATTGTAGACAATGGATTCACTGTATTTTCTTAATGACTGTAGTGATTCACTTAACAACCGCTTCAAAAAAAGGTTGTAAAGTCGGATATGTTCACATGGTGACCCACTTAATGACTGGCCACATGGCTTATGACTAATTCTGGGCTCGATTCTGGTTGTAAGTCAAGGGTTACCTTGTACAAGGATGACTTCATAACTTTGGCAGGCAAAGTATTCCAGAATATGGGGGGGTCATTACGGAGAAAACTGGTTTCTGAAAGATGACCTCTCCTTAATTCATGTGGGTTAGGCAAATTCTAAAAAGAGTTGAATATGTAGGTCAGGGGTGTCAAACTGCTGGCCCCGGGCCGGACGCATCATCCATTTTGTATAGCTATAGTCCCCAGGTTGTCTTCAAGGGCAGATTTATGCAGAGATAATTGCAGTAGTCAAACCAGGAGGTATCAGAGGACGAATGATCATTGCTAGCGTGTCCTTTTCCACAAAAAGCCACAACTGTTGCACCAGCTGAAACTAGGCAAAGGTATGCCTGCCCAGAGCTTCCCCTTGCTTCTCTATCAGGAGCTCTGAGTCCAAGAAGGTTCCAGAATGTGGACCTGCTCCTTATCAGGAACGCAACATTGTTCAAGCCAAGGAAGGCATCTGAAGCAATAGCCATTTGAATTTAGCTGAGATTAAACCGTAGCTTGTTTCTCCACACCCATTTCCTCACAGCCTACAGATGCTGGGTCAAGACTTCCACATTTCCTGCTGAGCAAAGAAATACAGCTGAGTATCATCCACATAAGGATGACATTTCACTGCAAACTGATGGATAACCTTTCCCATTGGATTCCTTCAGAAGTTACACAATATGGAGAAGATTCAACCTCAACCCCCCTTCTCCTCCTCCTGCAGCTAAAGTAGCTTAATTACAAAAACATGGAACTAATAAAACAGTGCTTCCAACCCAAACCTTTGCCAGTGGCTCAGAAGGATACCATGGTTGTCAATATTGAAAGCTATTGAGAGATCCAGCTAGATCAAGAAGTCTGCACCTCCTCTATCTATTCAGGGCTTACCATAGGACACTCATAAGAGTAACCAGTGTGGTTTCTGTGCCATGTCTACACCTGAATTCTAATTGCAAAAGCTCCAGTTTAATGTACTTCATCTAAGGCCCTCTATAGTTGTTGTCCCACCACTTTTTTCAAGCTTTTTCTAAAAGAGCAAGTTAGAGATGAGACAGAAGTCCATGTTGGATGGCTTGAGAGATGATCTCTAGAGGAGGGGTGCACTGAAGCCCTTTTCAAGGCAGATGATACTACTACCCCATTTTTCAGAAGCATTCATCATTTCTCAAAGCCAGTCCCTCCATGACAGTCAGTTCTCACACTGTCAGTGAAAAACAATTTGGTAGAAAATCTTTTGATTCTAAGAACAAAATACAGATGGAGAGATGCCAGCCTATCCAAAAGAGGGGAACAAATAATCAGTTTATATAGGCAAGAAGAAAAACAAAATGCAAGAGGTTTAAACAAAGTTTCTATACATAGAAGGCTAGTTCTTGAATTACAGCAGTTGTTGAACTTTGAGTGTGGCTCTTGGATTTCTTGCAACCTTGCTGAAGTAGTTCCTTCCTTCCTATTGTGTGAAACCTGATAGTTATTTTAAGACACAATCTGGAAAGGATTCGGCCATTCCGGGGATCCTTACACATACCATGAACACAATGAGATTGCCTTTCTCCATCATTCCAGCTCAGTAGGTTTTCTCCTGCTTGACCCCATTCTCAATAGGTCATAGGAAAGAAGGCAATATACATCCTACATGCTCTAACTGCAGGGAACTGCCTTCATCAACCATCCCTGACTCATTCAGAGAATTGTTATTCCTATCACAAGTCTTCTGTACCTAGCTGAGCAACCCCTTGTATCCCAGCCAAAGGTATGGGACCCATCCCCAGAAACTAACATCCAGTAGGTCTGTTCAAGAAAGTTGAAATCTCTCTGCAGTAATGTTTCTGCACTGAGAAACCTCCACACTCTTGATTCTAAAAGTAGTAACCATCTCAGACAACTAGATGTTTCCACCTTTTCAGGTTCCTAGTCTATCTCAGGCGTCCCCGACCTTTCTGGGTTGGTGGCCCGGTGGGAAAGGAAGAGGCAGGTACCTTTATGCGCGCTTGCGCACACACACTGTGACTGTGCGTGAACAGGGCCGCAAGCATGCACACTCCGCAAATGGGGCTGCTAGTGCTGGTGTGAGGCTCACAGCTCGGGTAGCGCCGGCGCAAGAAGGAGTGAGCGCACATACACACACACACACACGTGCGTGCATTGACCAGCCACTTATGCAACCTGGTGGCCAAGAGGCCGCGGCCCATAGGTTGGGGACCTCTGTCTTATCTCATTCTTAGCACTCCAGACTTTTTCTTCCTTCTCCATTTCTGCCCAATGACTAGATTCCGGTGGTAGCATTTACAAGATACTTGACCAAAGCAGCAGCAACATAGAAACATAGTGATTAATATCTATGCTTAGTCTGCCAATAATCAGCAAACCAACACACTCTTATTTTCTGGCTCAGAATGTCACAGTTTTCACATTTGGTACCATCATATGTAGCTATGGCAGTGGCTGAAGCTTTGCAAGGGAGAACCATGCCAATCCCTTCCTAAGTCCTTCTCAGCCTTGAACATCCAACCTCAATGGCAGGACAGAGGGTATCGACTCTAGAATCTTCTAGGTGAAATAACGAAAGAGGCAGATAGTAGTTTCAATTTGCTAGGACATTAACAATGTCAGTGTTCACATCTTTGGTGCCATTTGTTGGTTTGGTTTGATCTGCAGCAGCTACTTCATGGAGATCAATGTTTCTGCAGTCCATTTAGTAGTGGGAAGCCAAGATCATAGGAGGGCCACCATGAAAATAATTGGATTCATATTCCAAAAGCTTCAATAAAGGCCAAAATGTACCTTTCTTTTTTAATCATTCTCAGTTGCAAGCCAGGTCTAAATTAGCATTCCTGGCTGAAATCCATTGGAAGAGGAATAGTTGGTTTAAATGACTTTTAATTGTTTCAAAGTATTTCTGATTTTAATATCTCAGTGTTATTGTAAACTGCCTCGGTATTTGGTAATAAAATTTGCTTAATAAATACAAGAGAAAGGAAGAAAGTGATGTCTTTCTATTCATGGTATCTGCCCTTAAAACTGGAACAGCATTATAGCTGGAGAGAGTACATTTATGAAACAAGATAGTCCTGTTCAGATCTCTACTGTAGTGTAATTTGTACATGAGAAAGATAACAACCCATGATCATGATTATGCTCATGAAAATGGACTACCAAGATTGTTTCCCCCTTCTCTTTCTTCTCTCCCCTCAAGAATAAACATTATCCATTCTTTTTATAAATAGGAAAATCTCACAGAAATCAAAAACTTTCCCCTCAAAATGTTAATTCTGTAGCAAATAATAAAATCAATGGAAAAAAGTCCCCTTCCTCTTCCTCTTTTCTTTTACTTTTCTGACCTCCTTTAATTCCCTCATTGCCATGTGTAGTATTTTCCACCAAGATAGACCTCTGGTTACCTGTTATCGAACAGACATCTGTTGTATATAAAACAGTATTTGTTATCTTTGGTCAAATACTGGGTTTAAAAATGATGTACTCTAAAAGAGAGGTAAGTGATTTTGAGGTGGTTCATCAAAGTTTAATACTTGGACAGGGAGCACTGCAGAAATATAATTTTCCCTATAGAGGTGAGGTTGCTTACTTTTATTCTTTCGAACCCAAAGAAGCTCAAGACTCTGTCCACTTGCAAAACTCTCTGAAAACTGAACAAAAGAGGACTAAATTTACTGTGGAGGTAGAATCTGGCAAAGAAAATATTCTAAAAACCACACTCTGCATGCTCCCTTAACATTTTCTTTCTTTCTTTTTTTGTCAATGCTTAAGTGACTCCTATATGTCTTACAATAGAAATACTAGCTTATGCAAATCAAGTAGATCAACTAAAAGATTTATATAACTTATACCCCAAAACCACAATTTTCTGTTTGGAATAGTTGAAATTGCCACTAAACTATAGGGAGTAGTGCCAGTACAGTGACTTGGGGGGGAGGCATAGAGAAATTGGACAAGATATAGTTACTGAGACCCATTCTTGAGAGGTGTTCAATTTCTGTTTTATGGTATTGCAACTTTTCAGTCATTTGCTTCTTCTATGGGGCCCAATTGCAATCATGTTTTAGAGAGAGAAGATGCAGCTAGAAGTATTTTTATTTCTAGAAGATGACAGGTGAATAGGTAGCAACAGTAAGAAGAGATAACTAGTGCGATTGGAAAGGTAGAAATGTTATCATGATGATGTTATCCATTCAAATCCATTCAAATCCGACTCTTGGTGGTTCTGTGGGCTAGGCCTTTCCACATCTTCTGATCTTGCACCATTTCTTTGAGTTTTTCTATGCTCTGTTTGGTGTCAGCTTTGATAGTTTCCACCCACTCTTTTCTTTGATGGCCTAGTTTCCTTTTACCGCTAACTCTTCCAAATAAAATTGCTTACTCCAGTGAATTCCCATGCATGACATGGTCAAAGTAAGTGAGACGAGAGTTATACCAAGCCCCAGTTGGTTATGGGCTTGGTTGGTGATCAGAATTCTTACTCCTGATGCTGGTTCTGAAAGAGATGTTGGGAAGAACAGGACAAGGTTCCCTCAATGGACTACACTGTCACAGTATCTTTAACAAATACATCAGTTGACCAGAATACAGATAATTAAAAATACCTTCTTTTCCATTTGCTCTCTGAATGATTTGAATGTTGTCATATAATAATAATAATAATAATAATAATAATAATAATAATAATAATAATAATAATAATAATAATAATAATAATAATAATAATAAAGTTGGAAGGGACCTTGGAGGTCATCTGGTCATTGTTACAATTGTCTCGGAGATTCTCAATCATCCAGGTCATGGCTGTCCCAAAGCTGCTTCTTCCAAGCACCTTTGGAAAAAGCACCTTTGGGACTATTGTTATAATTATTATTGTTGTTGTAATTTATATCCTGCCTTTCATTTGAGAGCTAAAAACAGTTACATACTATTCTCTTCTTCTATTTTTCTTCACAATATCTGTGAGAAAGGTTGAGCTGAGAGAATAACCAGTTCAAAGTTGCCCAGAGTATATGTTAGTGTTATTTTGGGAAGTTTCATTTTCTAATTTTTAATAATTCTTTTGTAAAGATCAGGAACCCCACTTCTTCCTGGTAGATTTTTCTTCATTTAAAACAACAGCACATTTTAGCCAAGCTAGTGTAAATATTTCATCCTGGAATGGTTGCACGTTGATATGTCTTTCTATCCTACAGATTGGTGCCACCTTTCATCCACAGAATATCTATAGCTCTAACCACAAATATATGGATCGGAATGGCTGTATATATTTGAACTGTAGCATATCAATTATGTAACAAAACAAAACAAAACAAAACAAAAGTTAGCTGAGATTATAGTTAGGTGTGTTATAAAAAAAGGGAAGTTGCTGACTGTACATGCTTGCCCCATTTAGAAGTAGGTAGGTGGTTTTGTATAAATATTTTTGATGGGAAGCTACGTCAGACTTATCTCCTTCCCAAGCAATATGGCAATGGGGTTACAATCCACTGATTTCCTGTTTCTTGCATTACAGAGAACTACAACTTTCCTATTCCTCTCAGCAGAAACAGCATAATAGGATTCACCCATTACATCCTTTCTCTTTTGTCAGAGGACTTCCCCTCCTTCTCTCTGCTTGTGCCAAATTAGGTATCCTGAAAGACTCTCAATAGATAAGTTGTGTGTGTGTGTTTCCTAATATTCTTCTTTGGAGCCAGAGCTCCCATAGATCCTATTTCTGTGCTTCACACAGGATCAGAATAGAAAGATAAACCATCATCTTTATTATTATTATTATTATTATTATTATTATTATTATTATTATTATTATTATTATTATTATCATCATCATCATCATCATCATCATCATCATCATCACCATCACCATCATCTATTGTTGTTATTATTATTATCATTATTGTTGTTGTTGTTGTTATTATTATTATATATAAACTTTGCATTCTGGGGTTTCAAATTTTAGAATAAGAGTGTAATCCTCAACATAAATGTCTATGGAGATTCTCAGTCATCCAGGTCATGGTTGTCCCAAAAATGCTTTTTCACGAGGCAACTGGACTTTCTTTTTTCGCTTTGAAATATATTCAAGAAATATAAATCTTTCCATTTCCCACCATCCAGTCAGAGCTGAAGAAGCTTCTTGGATGAGAAGCAAAACGTCTTCAAAAAGAAAAAAGAAAGTACAGTTGCTTCGTGAAAAAGCACTTTTGGGACAATCCTCAACATTCTTTCAAGGGAGTTGGCCCTATTGGGTACCTTTTCTAAATAAACTTGCATAGAACAAGGCCCTAGATTGCAAACAAGAGTTGTGCCAGTGGTAATGTGGCATGGGTATAATGATGATATTCTGATAGCTTGCAGATTAACTATATGCTCCAGGTCTAGCTGTCTGGGTCTCCCATTTGGTTCATATGCCAATGAGGAGTGACTAAATTACCAGGAAGCCTCCACTGATCCTATGATTGGTGTTCCACCCAAACTGGAGCCTCTGGCTTCTCCCTTTCCATGAACTAAAAGAAGACCAAGCCAGGAGTCTGAGATAGATGAAATGCCAATATCCGTAGGTAGAAAATTCCTGCTCTCCTAAGCTGCCTCAAAGGCAGGACGCTTCAGATGGAATTGTCCTTGCAGCAAATACCAACAAGGTGCTCCTTCACCTTCAAGTCTTTAGAGACCTATTCAAACATGGCATCAGTGCTTAACCGGTTCCTAGCTCTTAACTCAGCATCAGAAAAATCACTGACTTTGATTTCAGCTCGCTCCTTAGTAAGCTTCAAAGCAGGGGTTTTTTTTATGTCAAATGTAATGAATACAAGAACCATATGAATCACTCTCTTAGACAATCCCTGATCAATAGGAAGCCTCTCCCAATGATTATCGCTTTTTTGATAACTAGAAACAAAGATGAAAGACTGCTTTTTCTTCCCAGGTGGAAATTATAAGCCTTCCCAGGAAATGAAAGGAACCTGGGAATACAGTGCTGTAATTAACAGGGAAATTTTGATAAAACTTTTTGTACAAGCAGAAACTTGATACAAGCAGAAGGCCTCTGCCGTCGAGAATTGAGCTATGGACTCAATCCATTGCTCGGTTCTCGGCTGCAGAGGGTTTCTGGACAGGCCTGACTGCGAAATGCAGGCCTGCGCTCCATTGTGAGCTGCAGAATGAAGCTACTCCTTCAGCCACAGAAGAAGTGAGCCGGCTGGTGGGGCTGTAGGTGCCAGAGGTGTGTGGAAAAGACATCCCCTCCCCGAAAATAAGACCTGGTGCCTCTTTTGAAGGCAAAAAAAAAAAAAAAAGACCTGGTCTTATTTTCGGGGAAACGCGGTAGAGATTAAAAAATAACCACAAAAAAATCTTCAAGTCAATGAAGAAACTGTGGTAAACGTAAGGTCATATGCCATCTCCACCTCATTTCTGCACCTTTAACTTTCTACCAATGTCCAAAAGATGTAATATTTTCCTATCTTGGAAAAAGAAATCCAGTGTGTAGGAATGATGCTCATTAGTGATCCATGAGACCAGAACAAAGAAAAGAGACATTAATAGAACACCTGACAGAACATGTCCTTTGAGAACGATGGAGCTCCATAGAATCACGTTGTGGGAAGTTTTATGAAATTAGGAGTTCTATTTCTGTTAATTGTGCTTAAGCCTTTCCTCCTGTAATTTAGGATTAGAGGGGGGGGGAGGTATTAATCAGGAAAATAGCATTGAAGGAAAGGATGAAATAGCTTGCCTCCTAGGTATGGGGGATTGACCTTAGGAGAGACCAGGAAGAGCCACAGCTAAGACAACGGTCTGATAAATGAAATTGGAGTCTGAAGGAGGAGGGGTGGCAAATGCATCTCAGAAGGGACCCTCCCTAGTTTTCAGGAGCATAAAAGTGAGAGAAGGACGGGTACTTTTAGACTTGCAAGATTATGTTAATATCAGCTTACAATAAAGCTAGAATTAGGACCTTCTGGGTGTGCTTTTGTGTGGACTACATCAGAAGTTTAAAATGCATAGTAAGGCTAGTAAGGTAGTAGTTGTGTGAATAACCAGGGGGATGCTGTTCCAGAGGGCAGATGCTGTGCCAGTGAATGCCCATCCTGTGATCTCAGAACCACTGAACTATATTTTTCAAAGATCCTGGAGCACTGGGGAACTACCAGAGGACTGGAAAATTACAGACCTATCAGCCTGACCTCAATACCTGGGAAGATTCTGGAAAAGATAATCAAACAACGAATCAGCGAACACCTACAGGCAAACAAAGTCATTACTAAAAGCCAACACGGGTTTGTCAAAAACAGATCATGCCAGACAAATCTTATTGCATTCTTTGACCAAGTGACAAAATTAGTGGATCAGAGGAATGCT
>NW_015386519.1:555736-557974 GCF_001527695.2 Protobothrops mucrosquamatus
ATTATTATTATTATTATTATTATTATTATTATTATTATTATTATTATTATTATTATTATTATTATTATTATTATTATTATTATTATTATTATTATTATTATCCTGCTAGGTGAGATTGCTTCATTGGTGGGACCAGGAGAGAACCAACTATGCCAAATCTAGCAAGGCAGACAGAAACCAGAGACAGTCTCTTAAATCAGAGGTCCCCAACCTTTTGGACACCAGGGACCAGTTCTGTGGAGAAAGGTTTTTCCATGGACCAGAGAGTACGTAGTTTTGTATGCTGCCTGCATCCCACAGATGGGGCTTTGCTTGTTTGTACGGACCGGTTGCTGGCATGTTACAGCCCGGTACCGGTCCACAGATGGGGGGTTGGGGACCCCTGTCTTATATAATTAGGCTCCATGCCATGTACGGCTTTAAAGATGACAAGCACAGAGACCTGGAACAGTGCTACCTTATTATGAACATTTATTTGTCTATGCTATATTTCTCCTTTTCCTTTAAATTGCAATAGAGGTTGAGCGATTGGTTGTTGATAACAGGTGAACACAGGCCCTGTTACCTTTATCCTCTTTCTGAATTATCTTACTTAGCCCAGAGGAAGTTATATATGGATAATAGAAAAGGCTTGATAGTTGTACTCACTTATGGTGGCTTAAGTCATACCTCTTCTGCTTCTTGTATTAGGCTAATATTTAGCCTTGCCTAGTGTAGATGGAGTCTTTGACTTACAACCAACTGTGACAGTCATATAGTGGGTCATCACGTGATCAACTCCGTTTTATAACTTTTTGGTGCTCATTAAGTGAATCCCCATGATTGTTAAATGAACCTATAGTTATTAAGCGAGCCTATTGTTTGCTATGGAACCCTTTTTTTGCTGAAAATTGGAAATAAATACCAGTTTTCAGCAAAAATATCATAAACCAGGGAGATATAACCATGGAAAGCTCCAAACAGACATAAATGCAGGCTGGTTGTTGACCAGTTGTGACTAGTGGATGTTGGTGGCCATCAGAAAATTGAAAATGGGTCATAGGTTCCTGGGGGGGGTGTCGTAACTTTGATTGATCACTAAGCAATTAGTTGTAAATCGAGGACTATCTGTATATCAGATTATATTCCTGGATTACTTCCAAATGCCTACCTAATTTACCTTTTTCTTATTGTACATTTTAAACATTAAAATATAGGAAAAAAGCTGCAAAAAGGTAGATGGATTACACATGTAGCACGATAATAAAATATTGTGAATAGCTAAGGCAAAACAATTGCAATATAAAAGCACTGTATGGCAGCCCTCGTGTTTTCTTTGCTTTCTTACTGAGAGATCTGCTCTGAATGTTAAAGCTTTCTCTTATCTTTACTTCATTTGCATGTCTTATCACTTGGCTTGGTTCTGTAAATTTGTTTGAGCTGCTGTAATGTTTGCCCCAGAGCATCCTCTGTTATGTTTACGTCATTTCCATATTCTATAAATATGTTCTCCAATCCAGTTCTGCCAGATTTCCTATTTCATATACTTTGGGAATTTAGAAAGAATACTCTTCAGAAGAAAATGATGTAAAGGAAAAAAAATAATTAGTAGGGATTAGGGATTAGTTTGTTTTCAGAGGCTAAAGTAAGAAAAGAAGGTATGCATTACTCAGGATTAACCATGTATTTGAGAAATATTATGAATATGTGGGTAGCTTCCAGGAAGTGAACAGATTTTTTTTTCTTTAGATGAACTTTAGAAGCATGAAGAACAACTGGAAGTTTGTTTAAAGCACCTCCTTCAAAAAGCCACACCTTTTCACATGGCAGCCATGCCGTTTCAAGAAAATACACGTTTGCATAAAGGTAGCATTAAAAAGGCAAGACAAAGTACAATGATCATTCTGCAAATTGCTGGTGTCGCCTTAACACAATCGTGTATTTTCCTGGGATTACAGGGCTACCGTGCCAACCTTGGGAAAAACACCTTAAAAAAAGGTGATAGATGCAACAAACACAGAATTGTCTCTAATGTTCAACCTTCATCTTATTTTTTTGGGAAAAAATTCAAAACAAAAGCATTTTCCCATGAGAGGGATTCATATAAATAATTTTAAAAACTTATTTTAAATCTATCCAAACCCTGAATCCTATTGTAACTTTCTAAAATCAATGTTCTGATCATCCTTTTGCTGTTTGTTCTGAAAAGCCTTTTTTAAAAGTCTTCAAATTTCTATTTAAAATTTATTTTGCTAAGGA
>NW_015386519.1:558751-593396 GCF_001527695.2 Protobothrops mucrosquamatus
AAAAAATTCAAAACAAAAGCATTTTCCCATGAGAGGGATTCATATAAATAATTTTAAAAACTTATTTTAAATCTATCCAAACCCTGAATCCTATTGTAACTTTCTAAAATCAATGTTCTGATCATCCTTTTGCTGTTTGTTCTGAAAAGCCTTTTTTAAAAGTCTTCAAATTTCTATTTAAAATTTATTTTGCTAAGGATTGAAGGAAATTCACCTATGTTGTAAAACCTGTCGATCCAAAAGTTCCTAATAGCTGAAAAGAAGTTAAGAAGCAATTTCCAAATGTGATTACAAAAGGAAATATGAGAACTCAGTGCCCATAAAGGCAACAACCACAGTTTGAGCAAAAATGTTGTTCCCACATCTCGCGGACCTTAAACCAGCCAGAGATTGTTGTCTTGCAGTCTCCTTATGAGGAGCAACTGACTGGAGCACTTGTTGCTAATCTCAGGCCTTTCCCTTGTCTGGAGAGGAATTATGAAAAGCCAGTCTATTCACTGGCACTTTATTTTGCTATAGTGGTCAGCTCCACTTTTAGTGGAACCATCTTCAGTTCTCCATTTCTTCCCCAATTCCACAAAATTTATTATTTCTCCTCATAATAGAAAAAATATACTAAGTGATTCATGTTTTGTTTTGCTCACTGTTTAGGAGGTACCGTAGCTCTTAATGTTCAGCTTTAAAGCCTCTGTTCCTTATGGTCCAACCCTGCAGTCCTTCAAAGACAGGATTCTTTCAAATATAGGGTGTGAGGAGTCTATGGAGGTGCACATGACAACCTATGTGTAGCTATATCATAATGCAAATGCCATAGCCTATGTACTTTAGGGGTGCAATTAGGTAAGGAGCAACCTTTGTGCAATGATGTCATCTCCTGCATGTTGTGATTTTCACATCATCATCATCATGGCTAGCTGTGTTGGACTGTCCTCTGTAAAACTGGATCCATGGCCCCCTCTTTTGATCCTGTAGGACCTCATAGTACAAAACATGTACTTACCTGTAGAACACAGAAGAAATCTGAAGGAATTTCAGAAGTATTTTCCATGAAATATGGAAACCAACACAACATGGTCCTGGAGCATGAACCTGTCTCCAGAATTTGCCCAAAGTGGCAACATTTAGTGGAACCTGCCTTTCCTCATAATGGTACATTTTCCAAGCCCTCTTTCTACTATAAAATCAGTAGATGCAAGAAAACCAGTACAGTTGCTACAATTAAGGTTGCCAGCCCATTCTGGTGGTGATATAAATACCAAGTGAAGAAAATATGCTAGAATAAGCAACTTATTACCCTTCATTGCAAGTTGCCCTGCCCCTGCTATTAGTAAAATTGTCCTTAAAAATGAAGCTGGTTATTCAGTTTCATAAGTTTTTGACACTACGAGAGAACTGTCAGAAAAAGGAAGTAGATCAGTTCAGAGATGATGGTTGTTGGAGAACTAAACAGAAATGGTGGGGTTAAGAAACAGCTATCTCCAATTTTCCTCTCCTGCCCCACATTTGTGTACCAGGAAGAGAATGGGAGGATAGAATCCCACGTCTGTGAAGTACGGTTGAACATACGTGCAATTCTTAATGTTCCTCTTTTCCTGAGGCTTGGAATTGTAATGCATAATTATTTTTTTCTTTTGATCAAAAGAAACAAGCCCTCTGTGAATCAGTGAGTGTTTTGCAATTAGTCATAATGTAATGACATGCCTAAATTGCAGAGAAACCTAATTAGATTTCAGTAACCTACATTTCATTTCCTAGATTAGTTCTGGCTAGTTCAAAAGCCACTTTAATTTGCTCGTTATTTTCTCTAAAGAGTTCAGTGTGTGAGTTTCATCGTATTTCTCTTCAATACATCAGGTTTCTCCTGCCCCATACTTGCCATCTTCATTTGAGTTGACCAGAGAGGCAGGATAGAGCCAAATAAGAAATAACAAATACAGATAGTCCTCGACTTCAACCGCAACTGAGCCCAAAAATTCTGTTGCTAAGTGAGACATTTGTTAAGTGAATTTTGTCCCATTTTTTTACTTTTCTTGCTACAGTGGTTAAGTGAATCATTGCAATTGTTAAGTTAGTAACATGGTTGTTAAGTGAATCTGGCTTCCCCCATTGATTTTGCTTGTCAGAAAAAGGTGATCACATGATCCCAGGACATTGTAACCGTCATAAATGTGAATCAGTTGCCAAGTGTTTGAATTTTGATCACATGATCATGGTCATAAGTGTGAAAAATGGTCATGTCATTTTTTTCAAGTGCCGTTGTAACGATCACTAAATGAACTGTTATAAGTCAAGGACTACCTGTAAGCATTCACTATTACTAACCTGACTTGAAGTTTGTTGATTACTTATCATGAACTTCATTTCCACTTACAGTCAGCTATCAACAAGAGTCAGTGAAAGTACAATAAACAAACTTAAGCAGCCGGTAAGATGCCATACTTGAAAACCAATATGAATTAGAGGGCAGAGACATAAAGAAATTCCAGGTTAATTTATTTCTTTATATCAGCGTTCCCCAATCTTGACACCTTTTGTGTATGGAAATATCAACACTCAGAAGTTTCAGAAATGCGTGGAGATTTAGAAGATTGAAATCCACAAATTTGGAAGATGACTGATACACTGGCTTTCCTTCATGATGCTCCATGACACACTTCATTCCTCCTCTTTTTAGGTTTACAACAGGCCATTGAAGTAAGTTAAGTTGATGAGTGCTCCATTTTCACTTTAGCTTTAAAAAATTAAAGTGATAATGCAGCATTTTAAATTTAATTAGTAACTGCTGTCAAAAGAAAATGCATTCTCTTGAAATTCTTAGATATCGTAATCTAAAAAAAATACTACTTTTATATATTGAATATGAGTCAACAATTTCCCAGAAAGAAAACAAAAGGAAATAAAACAAACAAATAATTGGCTTGGTCTGGATTTGTGATGGTATCTTGTTCATCCACATATAGAAGTAATTGGTGCTACAGCCTGATGCACATACATAAATGAACTAGCTTAGTATATCGTGTTCATCCTGTATTTTTACACCACAAAATGACATGGTTACATTTTTGTACCCTCAAGCATGTGTTTAAATAAGATCTTACAAAACACCTTAAAGGACAGGGCCACAGGTTGAAAAAAGTTGTGAACCCATCATAAGAGAAATTAAAGCCCAATCCTATTCAAGATAAGTTTTACCTCACATGATCTTTAATGTGTTCTCTGTTTTGATACAGTTGGATCAGATGCTGCAATGGTCACTTGCATTTATAAAATTTAACTTGCTGGCTGAATGTGCATTTTAATAATTATGAAGCGTTGTGTTGGCAGATTTTTCTGTCTGGTGTTCTAATAATAGCACCAGATGAGCTTTGAGAGCATCCNACAACCTATAAAGTACAGAATCCTAAAGAAGTGTGTTCGCTAAGATATGCTTCCTTACTCTGTGGCTTTCTATCTTCATGAAAAATATCTTCTACACAACAGGGAAAGGATGATTTTTCTGGGTGTATGAATTCTGCATTCCTTCAGCATCTCCAGCTGAATTACAGTTACTCAGTAAGAACTAGGTCACTGTAAACTGCCATGCCAGCTCAGGAACGATATTATAGGAAGTTTCTATTGTCCTCAGCCCTACATATGATATGCTTGTCAGTTCTCTCCACCCTTCTCTGAGGAGAAATTCCCTTTAGGATGTAGATGAAGTAATATGTAATTTTCATATGCAAACCTGTATAACAAGAGATGATTTTGTTCCAGAGTCTTTGATGCATACAGTCAGGATTTCATGACCATCTCAGGAGAGGCGTAAAGATTTTAAAACAGATTTTTTATGTTACCTTTTATATGAGTTGAATGACTGACTACCCTAATAAATGTCCTGATCACATAAATAAACTAATCACCGGCCCTGGGCACTTAGCTAGACAATGTACAATTATATTAAAATTGGGCAATAATATGAGCTAACAGAAATGGTGAATAATGGTGCTGTATCTACAGTAGGAAAGATGCATACAAATAATAAGGCAGGCAATTAATTTCCCTCATCCATAAACTTTCTAAGGGGTTCCAGAGTTGCTCAATACATTTGTCGGAAGCAATCAAAATATGACAACATCGTGTACATGCTTTTTATTTTTCAAGAACTCTTGATTGAATTAAATGGTACAGCAAAGAGGAAGGAAAGGGGAGGCTTATGTCTTCAAATGAGGTGAGATGAACCTGGCACTTACTTGCAGATTTAGGATGAAGATTCCAGACAGAAGGAGTGGATTTTAGGGTAGAAAGCCTTGAGTTATCTCAGTGTATAGACTTTTAACTCTCAGAATTCCTGACTATGGAATTCTGGGACTTGAAATTTGCACAGCCTAAAGTAGCATTATGAGAGAAAGAAGCAAACAGAATGTTAGTTTCTACCATTTCTAGCGTTAGCAAAGCACTTTTGTTCTGGAGAAGGAGAAATATTCTGGATAATTAAGATTAGTTTAATGGCACATCTGTTTAGCTCAATGTTTCTCAAGCTTTTCTTCACCACGGACCCCTTTAAATATCTTTTGTGGCCATGGACGATGGCCACGGATCCCCAAGACTTAAGATTTAAATCATAACATTTCTTCAAACCTTCACGGGCCCCCTGTGAAGACATCATGGCCCCACTAGGTGTCCACAGACCACAGGTTGAGAACCCACTGGTTTAGTTTTTAAAATGTAATATCAAATTACTTTGTTTTACTTCCTGACTTCTCTAGGCAGACAGGTTCCAGGTTTTCTTGGAAATAGACTGCCTGAGACCGATGTGACATTTTATTTGCATTCATTTGGCAAGATACAGGGTGAGCATAAAGGAGACACAGACTGACATTCAGTGATACATATCCAATCTCCAGAGAATGTCTGGGTACAAAACATTTGCGGGATTTAAACCAAAGATCTCTGTATAAATATCTTACTGGAAAATTGCATCCTGTTGGCTTCTGGGAGAAGAAATGGTGAACTGAAGACAGTTCTGCTAAAAGTGAAATCAATGAATGCGATGGAATGAAGACTTGTCAAGCAGATCAACTCTTCAAAATATCTCTCTGGAGAAGAAGAGGACTTGGGATCTCCTAGAAGTGGTCCAGACAATTGCACCTTGTGAGAAGACTGCAAGCCAATGGTCTCCAGTGGATTTATTGTTTTGGGAGATGAAAGATGCCATCTCCACCCAAACCACTGTCAAAATCTTGATGGACACAGGGTTTGCATGCTTCCTTTCCTAACCACTTTTGGAAATTGCTTGTTAAACTGCCTTTTGGCTATTAGGAACCTTTAAAGCATGGTTTTTTTTTTCCAGTACTAGGTGAGTTTCTTTCAATCCTTAATGAAAGAAGTTTAAACTTTAAAAAAATCATTTTTGGAACAAACAAGAGAGATTAGAACCCTAATTTTGGAAAGTTAAAAATGGACTAAAAGGTCTAGAAGGATTTGAAATAAGATTTTGAAATTAATTATAAGAGTGCTTCCCATGGAAAAATGTTTTTTTTTTAAAATTGTTTAAAAAATAATGATAGTATGGGATTATAAATGCTGGACACCAGAGGAAACTAGAAAAATTAGGGATTACATTTAAAGGAGAAGTACTCTTAAATTTTATTTATTAGTACAGAATGGAGCAAAATACTTCACTGTTGGAGAATTTTGTAAACAATGGATCCAGTAGTAATTTAAGACTGTCTACCATTATAGATAGACTGAGTTTAAAACATGATATGGAGAAGGAATAAGTTTTGCCAGACAAGATTGAGACTGATTTGAAAGAGGATTTAGAAATAAAAAGATACAAGAATAATATGGAGAAAGATGCAATTACAAAGGATATACAAATAAAACTGACTACTGTTTTCATAATTAAATGGATATATAAATAAGAAATCAAAAGAGTGACTTGGATAATTTTCCCATCATGGATTTATCAAAGAAACTTCTTAAAGTTTTGAAGACTTTTGTGAGAAAGGACAAAGAAAAGAATGTAACTTGTTTGAAAGGATTAAAGGTCAAGACTGTTAAAAGGACAAGTAAGGAATATAAAGTTGGCTTACATTGTTATCTCTAGTAACAATGGTCTTTTGCTGACAAGGATTGAATGATGAGGCTTTGAGGATTTGTTTATAGATAAAAGATGAGATACAGGAAGAAGAGATCATTTGTTATATTTTAAGAGAAATTGATAAGTTACTAAAATTGTTGGGATGAAGAAGGAACTCATTTCTCTATATTTTATGTTTTCTTTCTTTTCTATTTTTCTATTTTTGTGTATGTGCACTTTCTATTTTTTCTTTTATTATTTTAGTTTTCTGAGGTTGTATTAGTTTTATTAGAGCCGTGGTGGCGCAGTGATTAGACTGCAATATTGACTCAGTCTTCTATTCTTACTAGGTCGGTAAAATGAGGATCCAGATTGTTGAGGGCAATATGCTAACATTGTAAATCGATCAGACAGTGCTGTAAAGCACTATGGAACAGTATATAAGTCTAAGTGCTATTGACATTTTTTTTATTGTAATGCTTAATAAAATTATTATTTAAAAGTGATAGCTTGTTCTATTTATTTTTGCAGAACTGTAGAATACATTATGAGGAAGGTGAGAGGATGCCCCACTCCCTTCAGTAGCCTTGACAAAGATTCCGTTTATTGGCAGAATTTTAAACCATTCTTTGTGATTTTTGCTCTTGATTTGCTCCTGTGGGCATGCTTCTGGTTCTGGTACCCCTCTCCTTCCATCTTCCCATTCTATATTAAATATGAATTTTCAGAATCAATGCAATGAATGTATGAAAAGATATGGCAAGGAAGCAAATCAAGTTGCTTGGCATAGTTTTCCCCCTCCCTTTATTGTAGGGAAAATTTAGATTTGGTTAGATTTCCCATTCTAATGAAATTAAGACTGCAACATCCAGGACCCCCCAGTATAGAAACGCTGGCTGGAAGATTTAAAGTGTAGCCCAGGACACCTGGTACCACTTGATGGGGAAACCATCTGAGAATAAATTATCTCCAGAGCTCAGGGCTTTTTAAATGATAAACACAATTTGGTTTATCACCTAGAAATTAGCAACCCAGTGTCATATGAGAGTAAAGCATTTCCAGGTAACCAATAAAGGCATTTCTTGTTGTAACATTATGCGGGAATAATAGGATGAAGAGCAAGTGAAGAGCCAAGTGAACAGTCAGATAAAAGGCAATTTAGCCTGCAACAGGAATGTGGAAGGAGCAAGTGGCTTACCCTTCCTATTTTCTTGACCTATAGAGGAGATGGGTGGTGAGATAAGAGAAAACATACTTTCAGATTTGCAAGATACTGTGAATGTAACCTCACAACAAAATAGGATTACCTTATCTTGCCATGTGTCCTGTTTCCTCGCAGGTCAGTTTAATGTGATTTACTCTTTTTTATTGTTAATTTTATTTGGGGAGACTGAGATTGGGTTATATATAGTAGCTTCATCCTTCCAATCCACCAAAACACTGAATAAATTAGTAAAGTGTCCACCTGAATAAACACAGCAAGTTCAAAACTTCAAAAGAAGTCTGTACAAAAGTACCAGGCTGAATAAATTTTCATTGGAGGAAACAAATGATGAATGATAAAAGCATATTTCGTAGAAATCCTCCTTTGATGTCATTCCTTTTGGAAAGAACTAACCTTTGCAGAAGAGTGATAGAGAGGGAGGAAGGATTTGAGATTGATGCTTTATGTCACTCCTGAATAATCGATGCTACATTAAAAGGACCAATGCTATTTTTCTGGTGGTAATATAAGTCAACCGAGCAAAATTAAAAGGCACCTGTTTTTGTATAATATAGCAGTGTGAACTGTGTATGCTGCAAGAAAAAGGTAATTGATATATTCAAGCAACAATAATGGCAATGGACCAGGTATTAACTTGCTCTAAACATCTGTGGCACTTTTAATAGTCTGAGCTATTGTTTTCCAAAGAAATAATATAGATTTGTTCAGGAGCTTCACTATCAAGGTGAAGTTGCTCCTTAGGAAGGAGATGTTAAGAGGCAAAAAGCAATGCAAATTGTGGACAAATCTATGTGCCAAGTGGCTGTTCATAATCACTCCAGTTCAGGGGTCCCCAACCCCCAGTCTGTGGACCGGTACCGGGCCGCGGCATGTCAGCAACCCGGCTGCACAAACAAGCAAAGCCCCACCCACGAGATGCAGGCAGCACACAAAACCACACACCCTCCGGTCCGCGGAAAAATCTCTCTCCACATAACAGGTCCCTGGTGCCCAAAAGGTTGGGGACCTCTACTCTAGTTAACAGCCAGACACAGCTGTAACAGAACATACTATACTATATGCTTCAACATGTGCTTTGCTTCAACTGTCTAATCTGGTTAAGTGCTCTGTCTATGCCCCATCTTGTCCTTTGTCTTAAGCAGCAAATTTCCCTGGCCCAATCTTTCAATTCTAGCTGCAAAAGAGGAAGAGTGTCTGCTTCATTCACAGTCTCTCCATGTGTATTCAAAGAAGCTTTTAAACTGGGTATGGCAGCTGTGTGTTTAGAGCAAGCTTCCCACCATCTCTCCCACTATTTGGAAATATTTATTCACATGCTATTCCAGGAGTGAGTGGAAGGATGAATAAAATGGAATAAGGGCCAAGAACCCAGGGCAGCTTCCTTGTTCAGGCATTGGCCTAGCTTAAGTAACGAATACACATCCAATGCAGCAAACCTTTGGATACAGAATAAGGAACCTCCCTTCAACATCTGGAAGCAGCCTAGTTTTTCCCGTGTTTCCCTGAAAATAAGACCGGGTCTTATATTAATTTTTGCTGCAAAGGACGCATTAGGAATTATTTTCAGGTTAGGTCTTATTTTCGGGAAAATACAGTACTAAATGCATCCATCTGGCTGACGATCTTAACTGGGGTTTATTTTGGGGGAGGGGCTTATATTACGAGTATCCTGAACAATCATGCTAGGGCTTATTTTCCAGTTGGATCTTATTTTCAGAGGAACACGGTAAGTCCCTTGAGTTGGTGTGGGGAATATGGATAGATGGCTTTATTATTTATTTATTTATTAGATTTTTATCCCACCTTTATTACTTTTAAGAATAATACAAGGCAGCAAACATATCTAATACTCTCTTATCCTCCTATTTTGTCTACCACAACAACCCTGTGGGCTGAAAGAGAGTGACTGGCTCAAAGTCAGCCAGCCAGCTTTCATGCCTACCAAACTGTTGTTCTTTTTAATTTGTGTAGCTGCCCACAGTTGGGCAACCTAGAATTCAAAGAAAGAAAGAAAGAAAGAAAGAAAGAAGGTGGAAAAGGTGAGTTAAGGGACAGAACACACCCATAATGTGGCATAGTCCCATCTTTCTTACATCTCGTGTATCCAAAATTTGAACATTCTTGGTAAAATAAGATGATTTTAAACCTATATGGATACAAATTTGTTTGAACCAGCTTATCTCTCTGTTGTTTTAATGCTAAACTGAATGGACAAAAAAAAATGAGTTTGTATGTGTGTGTTTTCTTTATTGCAGCCTAAGGAATTAGAATATGTGAATTCTGAATATGGAAAGAACGCAGTGAGAATTCTGTACGTGAGACGGGAAGGCCAGGTACACTGCATTAAAGAACTGTCAATCTCTGTACACATCAGACTCAACACTGTGAATGAATACTTGAATGCCGACAACTCCAGAGTCATCCCTACAGACACCATAAAGAATACAATTGAAGCACTGGCCAAGTGCAATGGGGTAGGTTGCAAAACCATTCATCTTGTCCTATAGCTAGAATTGGATTGCATTTCCTCTTTTTTGTCATTAATAGAATCTGTCTTCAGACAAAGCAATAAACAAAAAAGATAGGGTGCTATGTAGGAGAAAGTTTCTAAATTAGATGTGGAAGCATTTTATGTTACCCTGCTTGGAGTTTCTACAAAACCCCCCAAAATATAACTGATTGTAATACAAAATGTTCCAGATACTTTGGCCACCTAATGAGAAGGAAGGACTCACTGGAGAAGAGCCTAATGCTGGGAAAGATTGAGGGCAATAAAAGAAGGGGACGACAGAGAATGAGGTGGCTGGATGGAGTCACTGAAGCAGTAGGCGTGAGCTTAAATGGACTCCAGAAGATAGTAGAGGACAGGAAGGCCTGGAGGAACGTTGTCCATGGAGTCGTGATAGGTCGGACACAACTTCTCAACTAACAACAACAAAATGTTCAGGTTTTGAAAAATTCAAAATTTAGACAGCAGCAGGATACAAGTAACAAAGTATGAGATGCTGTCTTTTTTACAATAAGAGATCTGTATAAAATTCAGATAAACAAAAAGGAATGCAATGAATTGAAGGAAGAACTCAAGATTTAAAGTAACCAAGCAGTTTTAGTTCTGTGAACTCAAGGTTCATTGCTCTTTTTAAAAAAAAGTCCTATGTAAAATTTACTTTTATAAAAAAAAAGTGCTAAGAATTTCAACAATAGCTTATAATAGCCAGTGGATGGTCAGCAGTTATAGTTTATATTTTGTGGATTTTATCGTTTCTCATGAGCAGCTTTGGGCTTCCCTAGCCAGCATGACAAATCTTTTATGATACATGAGGTACAATATTAATTCTAAACACTGATTTGAAAATGGAACCTGATCATATCTAACACCTTTTCTTTTTAGATCAGAACGATAGAGGAGTTTGGGTTGGATATCTGTGAGCACTTCATTAAAACTTTCTGCCACGTGGTGTATTGCAATGCCTTTATCCAAGAGGTTCCCTGGCAGCGCCTTGAAAAGGTATAACGAAGCCTACATTTGAGTTATATTGTAGACAGGGTACACAGTTCCCTGCACAAAGCTAGGGAAGGGACAATGGCAGGGAAGAAATATGGCATATGATAAGGGCAGGGGGAAAGTTTCAGTAGGACAGTAGCTTGGCAAGGAGAGCAGCTGTTTGTGGTGAGTCAGCTCTTTCATTTATTTTTAGGAATTCCAAGTGCACGGTCAAATGGTTTATTTGCAACTTCAATATGTCATCCTTAATTTCTAGGACAATACTCCCCATGCCCATGCTTTTCTCTACAGTTCTGAAGGAATTCGATTTTGTGAAGTGGAACGGACTCAGGACGGTAAGGAAATGATTTCAATTCCTTTAGTAGAAACATTAGGTTCATATTTGCCTGGGTAACCGTTCAGAAGCTTGTAAACAGGATAAATCCATTCGTGTTATTCCTGCAGACCAGATCTGAAATAAAAAAAACCAAGTAACAAAGCAAACACACAGACTTGTACCCTTTTCTTGCATATATAAATTCTGTTCTCAGCAGTGAAAGCTTCCCTGGATGACTTTGGCTGATCAACTTTCTCTCAGCTCAATGTACCCCATAAGATTGATGGTCTGGGAAACAGTTGGAAGAGATATTGCAATGTATTCTGCCTTGAGATGGGAAACCAATCAAACCATCAATTATAACCCTGTATTTTTTTCTAAGATCTACAAGTCCTTTGGAAGCTGCCAGTAACATGCTATGGAATTTATCTTATATGATAAATTGAATACAGATAGTCCTCAACTTATGACTATAATTGAACCTGGAATTATGGTCCTACATCACAATGGTGGTTAAATGGGTCACCAAGTGACCGGATCCAATTTTACAATCCTTTTAGGAGGGGTTTTAAGTGAATCAATTTTATCCAATGGGCTTTTTTTTTTTTGCCAGAAGTAAAATTGCCATCGTGTGATTGTGGGATGCTGCAAATGGCTGTAATGGTGAGCCAGGTGACAAGCACTCAGAATACAATCAGGTGTCCATGGTGTGTGTGTGGGGGGGGGGGGCAGCTGTAACTTCAAAATTGGTTGAAATAGCTTTTGGGAGATTTATTGTAACTTCGAATGATTGTTAAAAGTCATAAGTCAAGGACTGCCTGTATGCAACTTTGAAAGTGTAATGTTTGTAATCTTTTAAAATGCTATTTTAAACTATGAAATAATTTAGTTCTTAAAGATTAATCCCTCAGGATGTTAATGAATAAATAAACATAAGTAAACATCTAAACTGCACCTGGGCAACAGAATCCATAACAGGCTAGGGCTCCATTTGGTGACAATTACTCTGTAGTGCTAATATTTGAAATCAGATCTGAACTAAAAAATTGGATCAATCCAGATCATATTGAATGATCTTAATATTCTTCTTAATCCCTATAACTTTGTGAATTTACAATAAAGTTGGAGCCTCTAAGAAAAATGACGTTGCATTAATGGTATTTGTTTTGATCTACTAGGGCTCTTCTTTAAAAAAAATGATGATCTGTTGAATCAAAATAAAGGCGTCAGCTTCTATACAAATTGATCAAAATACGCCATGCTAAAAGTGACACGCAGATTTCTTTTTAAACTTATTTGGCCTTCAGGCATCCATTATTAGACTTAATAATCAAGATTATCATACGTTTTTAAAATCTGAGTTCCCGAGAATGTTCAGTTTTTCACCCAGCCATAGAGAGGTGCAGTTCAATGCGTGCTTAATTGGAAAGAAATCTCATTGTGCTGGGCTGCAGATTGATTTGCAGATATCACTGCATCTTCAGGCAAAAACCTTGATATGTAACTGTGTAGGACATCAAGTCTTTTATTAAAATTAATCAATGCTGTTCCTCTCCTAGGTGTTCCAATTGTTTTCTCTGGCATTAAGGACCTAAAACTTATGAAAACAACCCAGTCTGGATTTCAGGGTTTTCTTAAAGAAAGATACACCACACTTCCAGAAAGGATAGATAGAGTGTTGTCGGTGGAAACCCTCATCAAATGGTGCTACGGAGAATGCTTGGATGGCCTTGATTATGATGCCATCTGGTAAGTAAAATTTTCTGTATGCATTTTCCTATAAGCAGGGCTTTTTTTTGTCATAGAATGCCCAGAACGGAGTTCTGGCACCTTTTTGGGATGGAACCTTGTAGGGTAGGCAAGGCGGGTTGTATGACGTGTGTGAGTTCCGGCACCTTTTTTTTTTTTTTTTTAGAAAAAAAGCACTGCCTATAAGTAATGGGGCTTGACAATTCTTTACAGCGGAGGAGAGGGCTTACATAAAACAGAACTAAAATTAGCAACAAATAAGAAGATCTCTTGCTAAGGAGGTTGTGACAAAATTCCATACAGTTAGTCCTTGATTTACCACCGTTCATTTAGTGACCGTTGAAAGTCACAATGTAACTGAAAAACTGACTTATAACCATTTTTCACACTTATGACTGTTGCAGCATCCCTAGGGCCACGTGATCAAAATTCAGACAATTGGCAACTGACTCATATTTATGACAGTTGCTGTGTCCCAGGATCATGTGATCACTTTTTGCGATCTTCTGACAAGCAAAGTCAATGGGGAAGCCAGATTCATTTAACAACCGGGTTATTAATTTAACAACTGCAGTGAGTCACTGCAGCAAGAGTCACTGCAGCACTGTGGCAAGAAAGGTTGTAAAATGGGGCAAAATGCACTTAACCAATGTCTCGCTTAGCAACATAAATGTTGGACTCAATTGTGCTCATAAGTCGAGGACTACCTGTATTTGAGGATCATTTTGACTGTCTTGTTTTTTCAAGCTTTTTATTTCTTGTGGTTTGACCTCGTTTCTTTTAAAATAACTTTATTAGATTTTTTTTATGCTAAAAAGATTAAAAACTTACAGAAAGTAACAGTTATGAAAAAGAAAAAAATGAAGAACAAAGCCAAAAGTACATAAAGAAAGAAAAAGAAATATAAAGAAAGAAAAGCAAATATAAAAAAAATATAAAGTCTTTCTTTAATAACAGTTATAAGTATAAATTTAAATTAACCTTTTCCTCTAAGGTCACATAACTTTCACTTTTTTCTATTATCTATTAAGTTTTCTAATCATCATACCCATATATCATAATTTCATATACTTTTTTCTATCTCAGGCAAAAAGTCCAAAAGGGCTTTCCAATCAGCATTAAAGTTAATCAAGTCTTTTCTCTGTTCAAAGTTGTCAATTTTGCCATTTGAAGAAGCTCTATCATCTTCCCCATTCAGTCTTTCACTGTGGGTATCATCACATCTTTCTGCCATTCTGCATATAAAGCCTTGTGTTTGGCTCTAGACTAATCAAAGATTATATTATCTAGTTCATCATTTTTAATGAATGATCATATGTGGTCTGCAGTGTGCTTTTCCTCTATTGTTGTAAAGATACAGGCATTATAAAAATAATTCCATGATTTTGCTAGTTTTGACTGCATATAAATGTGCATTTCTTTTGATAATGCACTTTCATTCAATGGGCTCAGCACCGAAAGATTACAGTTTGCAAATTTTACTTCCGCTTTTGTTCCCAGACATTGCATTGATCATTCCCTTTTTCCCAACCCCATAGTAATTTTAGAATCTGTTGCTTTTATTCCCAGTTCTTTTAAAGCAGGGGTGTCAAACTGCCGGCCTGCAGGCCGGATGTGTCATGCCGAAACTGCGCCCACCCCATTGCCGGCAATGGAAAAAAAGTTGTGATATGTCGCGACACGTCACGTGATGTTGCGAGTTTGACACCCCTGGTTTAAAGTATTGCACTGTCTGTGATTTCTTCTGTATAGATTAAATGAGGTTAGGATTATCCATTGTTCTAGAGTACTATATTATTCTAAAATTGTTGGGGTTTTTTGTATTTTGATGGTTGTACTCAGACTGTAAATATGCAAACTTTCTTTAAGGTAAATTATAACATGACCATAAGGCTAAGTCCTTCAACTCTCCACTAGTATGTGTCTGTCAACTATTACAATATGACCAATGAAAAATCTCTAAGAGAAGCATTGCACGTTACTGAAATCTGACTGTCAAGTATATAAGATTACAAATTACAATCACCATTATAATCAACAACTTATATACCACCCAACTCCCAATGACTCCTACTTTTATACTCCTGTTTATTTTGGGTTCTTTGACTAATTTTCCATCAAGAATTTGCTCAGCTCCCTGATTATTTGGCTTCAAATAATGCTACAGTATCTCAAGGACAGGAAGACCTGGAGGAACATTGTCCATGGGGGTCGCGATGGGTCGGACACGACTTCACAACTAACAACAACAACAACAACATCTCAAGCTTCCCAGACAGTCCTACTCATGGCTGAATGTGATTGTGTGGAATGTTTGTTGAGTGTTAAGTGTTACGTATATTGCCATCTTTTGATTTCCTCAGTGTGAAAATTACCCCAGTGTAAACATTACAGGCACAACACACAAAGTTGAGCAGGAAGACAAAGCGTCTAGTAAAAGACCAGCAATGCCCATATGTGTTGTTTTGCAAGTATAGATTTTATCTGTTGCAGTTTGATTCTAAATGTTATATGGGTTTTTTCCCCCCACTTTAAAGGAGAACTGCCCACGAAAGTGTCCTTGATGCTTTTGCTGGGCCACCAGAAACAGGCCATTACTCACCGTCTTACCAGAAAACAGTCAACTGTATTCAGACATACATTCTGGAAAGAATCCCACAGGCCAGTAACTTTATTTCATTTGGGGTTTTCAGTGTGATATATGTTATTAGCATTTTCAGAAAATGGAGGCGTATTTCCAAAATGAATTCAATAAATTTGAGGCACAGAGCCCGTTCATTTTTTTAAATGATTCCCCAATGGACAAAAGCAAAGATATTTCTCACCCTTCCTATTTCAGGGCCAAAGATCTTTTAGGTAAGTATGGGATACTTGTACCTGAAAGAAAGACCATTTCCCCCATCTACTTTATAAAGGAGGGAGGATCTTCATCTTAGATTGGCTGAAAATAAAGCATAGTAGCAGAAGTTTTCTACCTAATCTTCCGTTTTGGTGAAATTGTCTTAAATTCAAGGTCACTTTTCCTTTGGGTAAACACCATAAATTTAAACCCACACCATTACAACTAAGAAATGACAAATATGGATGGTGTTGCCATGCAAATAAAGAACATTTTACTGTATGTATCCGTACTAATGCTACCTCAGTATGAAAATAGATTCTATCCACTGAAATGTTGGCAAGGTTAAAGTTAGATATATTGTCAATTCAATTTTACAAATGGAAATTCAGTCACTGAAAAGACCTTGCTGCCCTGTAACTGGCAGACCTAAATTCTGAATAAAGTTTGCCTAGGGAAGGATATCTGAGGGGCCAGTGTAGTATAATAGTCAAGGATGATGGACTAGATCAGTGGAAACCCAAGTTCAAGTCACCCTCAGCTGAAAACTCACTGTATGTCTATGGCTAGTCTCAGCTCAGCTCAGTTTCCAGGGTGTGGGGAATAAAATGAAGGGAGAACTCTTTGCAATCTTTCTTGAGCTCTGGAAGGAATGGCAGGATATAAATCTAAATAAATAAAATAAAATATTTCATATAATTCATGAAACTGTCAAACACAAAACTATAAATATCAGGAGTCAGTCTATTTCATTGAGTTTATCTGTTAAATCTGTACATATGTTTTCTTTATAAGTCATAATGGTATTTTTGTATTTTCAGATTGAAGAGGTAGAAGTGATCCTGTCTAACATCCACTATTCGGTGACAAATTTAGAAAAACTGGGAATATGCAATGACAAAGAGGTGAGAATTACTTTTTCTTGGTCGTCCAAACTATTTATTATTGTGGATTATACACTGGGAGGAGTGGGATCAATACAAATTTAATTGCATCTACTTTGGGTCACTTAGCCTTCAAAACAAAATGAACAAACATACAAAAATGTTATCCAGACAATTAGACCTTTTTGACACCAAGAATTCCTGACATTGGAAGACGCCAATCATGGATGTTATTTGAAAAGTGGGATAATTCCTTCTTAAAGTCTAAATTTACAGGAGTAAACTGAACAATCTTGAAGCCAATGGAAGATTAGCCCAGATTATCTGGTCTGACTAAATCTGAAAAATGATTATTATTCAATGAAGCACAACCCTGACATTTTTTATTAATAATCTAGCCCTTTCCAAATTATCAGAGTCACTCAGGAGGTGAAATTAATGGTACAGACCAGTTAAATCCTTTATGTGACTACTGTATGCGGGAAGAAATATAGTCCTGCTTTATCTTGTGATAATAATGAGTGTTTAAGTTAGAGACCAATCATTTACATGTACGCATCTTTCCTTTCCAGATTTTTACACCCCAGGAGACACCATTTGGTGCTTGTGCATCCACGCTGCGTAGGAAGGATTGTTCAAAAAATCTGCGTCATATGCCAATAGACTGCAAACCCCGTTGCTCTATTGGGTGGAAATTTAGCCGTGAATTTTTCTGAAGACCCAGTTCTTTTCTGAGAATATCATCTTACATAATACTGAAATCATACCAGCAGGCATTACTTATTCCATGCTTTTCTTCATGTTACCATAGAAAACCAGTCATGGACAATTATTCCCAAGCAGAGTTTCAAGGAAATCATTAATGAATTTCCTTCTCTCTCTCTCTCTCTTTTGAAAACTAACACCCAAATACAAAGCCCTCAGCACAACACACAGTAGTTGTATCCAGATTTAACCATGATTCAAAATAATTGTCAATTACAGTCCGTTCTAATATAATTAAGTCTGGATCCAATTTAGTAACATTGCAGGATTTCTATATAAATTAACTAGGGCTCATCAAGCAAACAGATGTGCTATCTGGGAAGTCCCAATAGGTACTTTCCAATCATTATTATTGAATTTATCTTCACTGATTTTGAAAAGATGAAGAAAACAATATGCTAAGACCCCATTTCTTTCCTGAATTGACTAGTGCTGGAGACCTAAATTTCTCCTGCTCGTTTAATAAATTCTGTAAATTGAATTAGACCAACTTTGTTAAAAGAAGCAGAAGGCCTGCAATTTTACTTACTGTAGATGTTATATCGTGTGTCAAAAGTTCAGAAAATGCCTACCTTAACTCTGCCAGTAAGTCTCTCTCTCTCACACACACACACACTTTCCTCTCTGGATCCTTCAAGGCCTCTGGAGCCTCAGAAAAGTATATGAGAATGCTCACACAATTTTTGTATGCCTCAGAAGCTGTGAGAGAGCAAGTCTGGAGGTCTGGTGTATCACAAATGTGTGTCATAGGTTTGCCATCACTATCATAGCATAACTGTGACTGTTAATGGACTGACACTTAAGTAATACAAATATGATTTTCTTGCATTTTACTTTCATAACCAAACCTGGGAATCCAGGTGAGAAGGTAAACAGCTATGCATTTATATAATCATACAACATACTCAAACTACCACCTAGCTGCACTCAGAATATATGGCTCCTGAACATTGACATTCAATTTGCTCCAAAAGATAAAGTAAGCTGATTCCAAATTAATTTTTATAAAACATATATTAATTCAATTCAACAGAAGATTTCGGAAAATCTAACTCCAGATGAAAGGAGCCGGATGAGAAGAAAAAATATTTTTACAATATTAACCGCAAACCATCTGTTTTTAACAAGGCTTCTAATATTTTATGAACGTAAATAAGATTCAATTTATTTACTTGCATCAAGATTCCACACAACCAAATAGTCTTAAATGTATTATAGGTAGACACCTATAAATTTGATACAGAAATTCTGGGTGGCAACCAGAACTTCTTTATCAAATTTGAAACTGATTGCCAAACTGACTATCCACAAAAACACTTTAGTAACTTGCCATGTCATTTAGAAACAATTTGTTCAAGTAGCCTTCCACAATTTGTGATCTGCAGATAGACAATAACCTATCACCAGATTTACACTTCTGCAAGTTTATAAAATTACAGTCTAATATGCTCTTCTAGCCTCAAACCTAGAGGCCATTCAAGGAAATCTGTACCATTCATACTTGTATATTTGCAGCTTTCCTTGTCTTATTTATACCACGTTATTTTCAGAAAATAGTAGATCAACAACAAATCTGAAATAAGCTTTTTTTAGTCTGCTTTCCAAAAACAAAATTTCTAGGAACTGTTTGTAAACTGTCCAGAATTATCTTATCAGTGAGTTGGGCAGTGTATAAATTTAATAAATAAATAAAAATAAATAAAACCCTTTTTTTATTTTAGATTTCATCCTTTGTATTAGGATTGGAGAAAAGTTTGGAGAAAAGTTTTCAAGGATTTCAGTCTTTCAGAATGGGACTTTTCATCACATGGAACATGGAACAAATTTATCTAAATGTTTTCATTTACTGTTCCTTTACTTTAATAAGGTATAAGTAATTTTCAAGTTTCTCTTGCCTTCTGTGGCCTGTTCTTCAGGGTTAAGCTTTCTAAACTGAAAAAAAAATGAAAATGTCTCTAGCAAAGGGTAAAGAATTTCTAGGTGCCTCCTCTGTGACAGCTCTTTTCTTCGTTTACAAATCTCAAGAGAGCAGAGAAGGATATTTACCAATGCTTTTAACATCTGCTTTTTGTTGGGAAACATACACTAAAGTCTTATGAAATGGGAGAGCTTAATTAATGTGACCTGTTGGAGAAAAAAAAACCTTGCTGGCCACTTTACAATTTGGGGATACACCCACTCTAAAAGAAAACCTACAAATCACCATTAAAAAGTATGAAAACTGCCTTATCAACAAGGTTTTTAATAAGAAAGCCCAGAAAATTCTCCAAAATATGAGCTAATTAGTATCAACTAGTATCGGCTTTTCTGTTGTTCAGAATTTGACTGCATAATTTAATCTGTTTACTTTTTTATTCTATCCTATCTTTCAACTAGAGAATTACTAGAATTAATATTAGAATGTCTCAAATGTCTTGTTTCCTCACTATCAGTTTTTCGGTTCTAAGGTTTCTAACTTTCTAGTTCTTTTATGGGTGAATAAAGAGCAAAGACAAAAACAAATTGAATCTGTTTATTCAATTAAATATGAAACTCTGTAGATATCAAAACATAAACATATAATTATTTAAGATTCTAGACCCATATAATTTCTTACTTATCTTGCAAAGGTGAAAGCAATGGAGTTGAGCTGATGAACTTATTATTTAGCATATAGCCTGCGGGCCGGATGCGTCATGCTGAAACCGCACCCACCCCAGCTCCAGCAATAGGAAAAAAATTGTGATACATCACGACACGTCACATGACGCGGCGAGTTTGACACCTTGGCCAGTCTGGCAGTGGCTGGTTTCTTGCTCCACTGTTAGTCAGAGTGGTACCTATTTATCTACTTGCATTTGCATGCTTTCGACCTTCTATGTTGGCAGAAACTTAGGTGAGTGACAGGAGCTCACTCCATTTTGCGGTCCTGGGGCTCAAATTTCTGGAGTGCAAAAAGCTGACCTTCTCCAGCTGACAAATCCATCATCTTTAAGTGCCTGAGCCACCATGCCTCTAGCTGATGAACGGAACAATGATAAACAAATGGGGGCAGACCATACAGTGTGCTTTGTTTTTGTTTGATGTTCACCTCTCCCTTTCCACTTGATGAAATCTTGATGTTGTGTACCTTGGAAGGTGAGAATAGCCATCATTATCTTGATGCTCTCTTGCTTCAAATCTTGGAAGATCTGCTGATAACAAGTCTGTTTTCTCCTGCCTTAAATGGAAAAGAAAGGAGAGAGTGGGATTCCTTCACAGCAAGATAAATTTCTTGAAAGATTGGAACAAGACAAGAGAGGTGTCCTATAATTTACTAGGTGTGCTGTGAGCAGTCATTCCCTTGGTCCTAGGCTCAGCATTTGTCTGATGACATTAGCCCTGAAATAGTCAACTGGATAAGAAGGCACAATGCATACTTAGAAATAAGTATGCTGCTAAGCTTTCTTGAATCATTATGTATGTGCAACCTGGGTACACAACTGGAAACTCTATGACCTTGAGTATATCCTCCAAAGCTCTTTCAAGAGTTGCCACTATAAGTTTTAATACAATGGAAAAATATTAAATATTTAGGGCAGGGGTCCCCAATTCCTGGTCTGTGGACCGGCATTGGTCCGCAGCATGCCAGCAAGCAGACCGTACAAAAAAGCAAAGCTCCATCCTCAGGATGCAGGCAGTATTCAAAACCATACCCCCTCTGGTCCACGGAAAAATCTTTCTCCATGGCACTGGTCCCTGATGCCCAAAAGGTTGGGGACCTCTGATTTAGGGGACCAATCATATTAACTACATTTAGCTAATTTAAATTAGCTTTACATATTATCAAAAGCAGGTTAGTGGTTAAGGCAACAGGCTAGAAACTAGGAGATGGTGAGTTCTAGTCCTACCTTTGGCACAAAACCAACTGAGCTTGGGCCAATCATTTTGTTCAGTCCGAGGTAGGAGGCAATGGCAAATCATTTCTGAAAAATCTTGCCAAGAAACTGCAAGGGCCCTTGTCCAAGAATCAAATATGATTGAACGGAAGAAAAAATGAATTAAAGATTAGTTTTTGATCTGTCCACACACACATAGTATCCAATAATCTGGGACTATACATTTCACATGGCTAACTACAATATTTAGTCAAAGCTCACTTTACTGAAAAATTCTAACAAGCAAGAATAGCGACCTCATTTATATGTAACACACAGGTCCAGAATGGGTAGAATTGCCAATTTGGATGTCTATGCAAGCAAACATTTATATTACAAAATTGTTTTAAGGATATAAGATAGAAAAATGTGGGTTAGACAGCATCACCACCAGATGGATCCATAGCTGGCTGACCGGCCGTACTCAGCATGTGGTCCTCAATGGAATCGCATCTACATGGAGGGAAGTGTGTAGTGGGGTGCCCCAGGGCTCTGTTCTGGGCCCAGTGCTCTTCAACATCTTCATCAACGATTTGGACGAGGGGATAGATGGGGAGCTCATCAAATTTGCAGACGACACCAAGCTGGCAGGAATAGCCAACACTCCAGAAGACAGGCTTAGGATACAGGAGGATCTGGACAGATTTGAACACTGGGCGCTATCTAACAAAATGAAATTCAATGGTGAAAAAAGTAAGGTTCTACATTTAGGCAAGAAAAACCAAATGTACAGGTATAGTATAGGGGGTACCTTGCTCAATAGTAGTAACTGTGAGAGGGATCTCGGAGTCCTAGTGGACAATCATTTAAATATGAGCCAGCAGTATGCTGCAGCTGCCAAAAAAGCCAACACAGTGCTAGGCTGCATTAACAGAGGGATAGAATCAAGATCACGTGAAGTATTAATACCACTTTACAATGCCTTGATAAGGCCACACTTGGAATACTGCATCCAGTTTTGGTCACGATGTAAAAAAGATGTTGAGACTCTTGAAAGAGTACAGAGAAGAGCAACAAAGATGATTAGGGGACTGGAGGCTAAAACATATAAGGAACGGTTGCTGGAATTGGGTATCTCTAGTTTAACGAAGAGAAGGACAAGGGGGGACATGATAGCAGTGTTCCAATATCTTAGGGGCTGCCACAAAGAAGAGGGAGTCAAGCTATTTTCCAAAGCGCCTGAAGGCAGGACAAGAAGCAACGGGTAAAAACTAACCAAAGAGAGAAGCAACCTAGAACTAAGGAGAAACTTCCTGACAGGTAGAACAATTAACCAGTGGAACAACCTGCCTCCAGAAGCGGTGAATGCTCCAACACCGAATGTTTTAAAGAAGAAACTGGACAGCCATTTGTCTGAAATGGTATAGTGTTTCCTGCCTGAGCAGGGGGTTGGACTAGATGACCTCCAAGATCCCTTCCAACTTTATCATTATTATTATTATTATTATTATTATTATTAAAATCCTATGATATAACTTGGGCTGTTTGTATGTGTGAATATTATTCCTCCAAAATCACTTCATAGTGTTATAGCTGATTAGAAATCTGAATCTTGATCATCTCTAATCATAGCAATTTTCTAACCATTTCTCCATTGTCTTCTTTTTAACACTTTTTAACTCTCAAGATTGCTGTTGGATCTAAGATAATAGAACAATACAGCTCTATTCACACTACGATAAAATGGTTAGTGAATTAAACCATTTCTATTTTCATGCAATTATCTTGCATGAAGCTAGTCAAACAAGCTTGTTAACACAATTCCTTAAGGACAAAATACAACACCCAAGGGAAAATGAATTAAGCTCAGCACATTCCACAAACGTAGCCCATTTCTGCATCTTCCCACCTGAAAATAAACTCAGATTTGGGAAAAGAAGGGAGCCGTGCCATTTACTCATCCCATTTGGAATGCCCTTTCTGGGTTAGGAGTATCAGGGGAGTCCTCCACCTTTAAAAAAAAATTTTTTGAAGGAAATTGTATTCGATATGAAATAACAAAAGTCAGATTTGGAGTTAGGAAAGATCTTGCCTCTCTCTCCTCCAGATGCCATCTGTGAAAAATGTGAGTGGGGTGTACAAACATGCAGAAGTTTATATATTCTCTCATTTGCTTAGAAGGCCAATTAATTCTGAACTATACATATGACTATGGTATTCTATTTCACTGTATTGCACATATAGTTGTCCTGTATGTACAAAACATCATGCAGAGACAATAAAGGCAAGATTCTCTTTAAAAAATACATCAGCTAAACATCTTTATTTCCATAATGATTGTCACACAGGTTATCTTTCTTTTTCCACATTCTGCTTATCTTCTTTTCCTTTCTCTTTTCAACTCTTCCCCTCACCCCCAGTTCCCATGAACTTTTCATTCTCTTTTTTTTACAAGGAATTCTCCAGTTTATCCTTGTGCCTCAATAGTGTGCAAGTGATCTGCCACTTCACTGGGCATCCTAAGACTGAACATTTTCCACACATTCTTGTTTTGTGGCATTCACATAGATAATTTTCACTCCCCACAATTGACAATGGAGCAAGCAGACTGCTCTCTACCGCCAAAATTTCTTTTCTTAGCTATTACACAGATATAAATTAGATTGAATTCCATAGAATTTTTTTAGACTGAGTTCAGTTAGCAACTTTCCTTTGTATCTTTATAACATGATGGAACTTGCAACATTCTTCTCCATTGAGTCTTTAAATTTTATTTAAAGCAGAGTTTATTGTGTCATCTCTAAGCTTTGGTGAGGAACTGTGCCTGACATGTTCAAGTACCGTAACTTACTCATTTTTTATCCTAAGCTGCTGAAATATTCCATCAAGCCAGCAGTTATGGGTAAAAATAAAAAGTAATTCAGGGCTAACATTGCACTTAAGCAGTACATTCAATTAATGTATAAGAATCATGTTTAACCCATAATTTCTTATAGCATTTCTTATGATATCTCAAGCCTTTATCTTTGAAAAGTGGCACACAGAGCCAGAGGCTAGTGTTGCCCTTTTTAAAATCTGCTGAAGTAAAGATAAAAGGTAATTACAATTGTTGTCACAAATTGCTATTCTCCAGTACTGTAAGACAATTTCACCAGGAAAGAAACTCAAAGGGGTTAGACAGGAAGTTTTTACATTCTCCCAAGGTGACATAATTCTAGATGGTGTATTTTTATTGATTTAGAAATGATCTCCGCCTTGTAGGAAAAAAAGAGCAAAAGCCACCTAACACGAAATGCAATTAGGGATACATAGGTCTAAAATTTAGCAAAATATGAGAATGTCCCATGCTGTTGAGTATTCAAATGCCTACAACTTGCAAAGTTATATGGCCATGTCAGTAAGACAAACTGCTTACTTTTGGAACTGATTTTGTACATTATTAGTAGTATCAGTGTGTTCTAGACAAGCCCTGATATTTTCAGGTAGCTTAAAAAGCAAGACTGTTTCTCACAATAAATTTAAGCAGGATCAGAATAAATCTAAACAACTTTTGATGGCTGGCAGGGAGCAGATTATTAATCTTCTTGGTAATAAAAAAAACGCCAAAAAGGGTGGAATAACTACGAAATGAAGTCAATGAAAGAGCCAGGCCTGGAGATTTTTATTATAATTTCTCCCTTTTCTTAAAGTTGTTTACTTTTCTAGATTTCCCAAAGTAAAGAATCCTCCTATGTGGAAATAAATAAATTCCTGCATGTGTTTTTTAAAAGAACAGAAGTCATATCAGTTCTGCTGAGTCTATTACTGACTTGAAAGACACTCAGTGAAAGGCAAGACTCTCACAAGAAAAAGTCAAAAAACAAACTGAATCAGAACATAGGTAATATCTTTGTTGACGCAAAATATCTGCAATTAAAATCAAGAACTGGTTGAAACAAACTGAAACTACAAGTCTTCCCTTAGCAGGGATTCACAGTTGTAAGATAGCATTCTTTAGCTTTCCAGAAATAGATATTTGGCTCATGAATCAAATTACATATCAATATAATTTTTACCACACCACAAACTGCAGTGTGCAAAAATATGCAGGGATTTACATTTTTTACACAACTGTAACAAAACTTTTAGCAAATAAGTTATAAATTAGAACATGAATTTTGTCTCACAAAGCAATACAAACATTCTCTAAAATTTCCTTCACCGAACTCCCTTTCAAGTTCAACAAAAAAAAAACTTACATTTTTTTTACCACCTCTGGATGCAACTTGTGTCTTTCCCAAAAGGTTCAAGGATATAGGCTGCACAACTTTAAAACATCAGTCTATGAATAAACATTAGTAAGATTAAAAATAGGTGCTCCCTCTGGAAAAAAAGTTATTTTGGCAAATTCAAAACTTGCTGCTAATGTCATGAAAAGAGTTATGATTTTTGCAGAACTTCTAGAAGTGTCTCTTGCTCATCTAATACTTTTCCTGTTTCTTTTCCAAATTAAGAACAATTTTTTTTGAAATAAAAGGGATCTGTGCAAAGATATAACAGCGCTTTAGTGGGCCTTGTGCAACAACAGAGATGTCGTTCTTCTGTTTTAAGCAATAGTTTAAAAAAATCAAGTGTATCCATTTTAAATACTTGTTTTCAGTTACCTTTTTTGTGACTCCATAGAGTTATTAAAAAGAAGCATACTGAATTGATATTTTGCTTGAATAATGAGAAATTCTACACCCTACCAGTTCATTTATTAAACAGCATATTGCTAAAGTTATCCAATAGGATATGTATAAATATAAATATATATTTATTTCAGTGCCATTTGGTTTAATTTCATTACGCACACATACAGGTATGGTGTTGTTGGTGTTGTTTAATAAAGTTCCAGTGCCAAAAACCAATGCTGCTTGTTTCTTTTGAAGAGCAGGAAGAAAACACGGTCCCAGTTTGAAAATCCACTATAGTGAACTGTTCTTCAGATGCTGTGTCTGTAGAGGCTTTACATGATATTCATAGATCTTCAGTGCAGGCCCCAATTTTAAAGAAAGTCCAGTGAGTACATCGTTCCTTGTCATCAACAATAAAGATTTCCCATCAATTTCCTAAAGGAAAAATGAATAAATGCTTAAAACAATCTAGAAATGGGAAAAAGATTCAAATAGCCTTTTATTGTTTGTTTTTAAAGGTACCTAGAATGTGGGGCATTTTTTAAGGTTTATTAGTAGTTCCTTTTTTAATCAAAAGGACTGTAATTCTTTGATTCTGCTAATGCTGTTTTCCCTTCAATGATGGCTGAGGAGAATTTTGAGGCATTTAGCAACCATCCTGACTTCTTGTCCCAGAAATACTGAATCAGGTTCATTGGTCTAACTAACCCACCATTTTCAACACCAACTAGCATCCACCTTGCAATTGTACAAACCTTTGCAGGATCCAATCAGGATTGGTCACTGGGACTAAAGATTTTGTCTTCCGAGCTTCCGGACTTGTTCTGGAGCCCAGGATTGCAAGTTACAAATCTTGTTATAAAAATTGAAACTGGAGACCTTAAGTACACAAAGGGTGTCCCTTGCAATCAAGCTATAGCCTCTCTCTGGACCCATACTTTCACGACTTGAAATACACACACTGTGTATTCCCTGCTTTTATTGCTATATAAAACAAGATTTGCACCATAACTATAATGGCCGGGGAATTTAGGACACGGCAAAATCTTCTTTCTACAAGCTCAAGTCTGTCTGTTTAAAATCAGCTAATGGTCACTTCTTCAGGCCAATTAATTCCAACAAGTGTACTTGTTGGAATAGGCGCCCAAACACTTTTTGCTTGGACAGAGAAATGACGGAGACTGGAAGCTTTGTCTGCTTGCAAATGGGGTGCTTTGAAACGGAGCGATTTGCTTTGTTTCAAAGTGCCCCATTTTCAAGTAGATGAAGCTTCCAGTCTCCGTCATTTCTCTGTCTGGGTGAAAAGTGTGTCTGCCCTGGGAAGCCCTGTAAGCCGTTGCACAGTCCTTGACATATGACCACAATTGAGCCCAAAATGTATGTTGCCAAGTGAGACAGTTAAGTGAGTTTTGCCCCATTTTACGACCTTTCTTGCTACCATTGTTAACTGAAACAGTGCAGTTGTTAAATTAGTAATATGGTTATTAAGTGAATCTGGCTTTCCCACTGAGTTGGCTTGTATTAAGGTTATAAAAGGTGATCTCATGACCTTGGGACACTGCAACCGTCATAAATATGAACCAGTTGCCAAGCATCTGAATTTTGGTTATATGATCATGGAGATGTTGCAATGATCATGAGTGTGAAAAATGGTTATCTGAAAAATTTCTTATAAGGAAAGCTAAGGCGACTTAGACAAGCTAAAAGTAAAGAATGTTAATACTCAGAGGAAAAAAGAAAGGAAAACTGATATAAATAAAAGAAAAAGAAGAACAATGGTAGACTTTCTAACAATTTCATAATTAAGTATTCAGCTGGAATTTTACTAGTATTCCTTTTTAAAGAGAAACATTTTATATTTTATGTCTTCATACAATGATTTTCTTAAAATTGCTATGAGACATGATGAAAACTCTTTTATTATTTTGGTCCCATATTTGGTAGCAAAATCTTAAATGATATTTACTCACCTATAAACTTCTGTCCAAACACACCGTTCCCCTACAATGCTCAAATTATCCATAAAAGACAAATCCTAGCATGAATAAAGTTTTATTTCAGTTTGCTGTTTCCCAGGAGAAAAAAAGACCTAACTGACCTTTAAAAATGTACAGTGCTATTGGTTTCCTTGTTTTAATTTTAAAAAATTTAAAAATTAAAAGAATATGTATATTTAAAACAAATAAAATCCCGTCAGCCCTCCTGGATAAACTAGACATGGAAACGAGACCAGATGAGCTAAATCTGCTTTATTAGAAGGCTACAGTAACAGAATCGTGTAAGTCTGAAGGTACAAACATCCTGCCTGCCATTTTTAACTCCTAGATCCATTAAGGCAGGTTCTTTCTTTGGTTGTTAATTGACTGTAGATTCCTGCCTCTCTTGTCTGATGGTTTCCTAGGAACCATCTCCTCTTCTTTTTCCTCAAGGTTATCCATGTATTCCATTACAAATCCTTACCAAACTCCCAGCAGTGTGGGCTCTCAGCAGAGATTCCTGCTTCTTTCAGCACTTATTTGGGATGAATGACTATGAACCTCTGCAAATCTGCAGTCACATAAAGTAAAGTCTTTCAAGGTTTCTCGTTCTTGTTCATCGGATACTTCTTTTATCCTACGTTGAGACTTCACATCATAAAAAGGATAATTATATTACTTTACCTCGGTACAATATACACAATGTATGTCCATTAGGAGTAAATCGCTGGCGTTAACCCCGATAGAGTTGTCAGTAATTCACTTTTTAGCGTACTGACACTGAGTGACTTTCCTTTACTTCACAGTACTGGAAGGTTACAACCCCAAACAAGTGAGGAAATCCAAATAGTAGGGAGGGTTTCTGGAACTTGCCACATGAGGAAGCTAGGTAAAAGGGCAACTCTTCTAACCCTTTTCCCCCACTGTCCACTCTTTGAAATGCTCATCCAGTTGCTGGGATAAGAGAATTAATGTTAATGTAAGAGAATTAATGTTTGTACTTACATTTATTGAAGAGAAAAGGATTAAAAGAGACTAAGCTGGTACATAATGGCAATATACACAGAAAGGAATGCGCTAACACTGACTGTTTGCCTAGTATGCTTGCCATGAGCTACTTAGGAGGTGAAAGAAAGCCTTTACTGTGAAAATAATTAAAGTCTGGTCCATTTCAGGCAGCAGCTATAAGCCAACAGGAAGGTTCTAATCAAAGTAATTAAAGTGACAGAGCTGAGCTTTTTAATTTGTGTTTTGCACTTTTTTTTAGAGAAAAGCTGCTCAGGAAGAGATAGGTTGTTTCAGCAATCTTTCATTCTGTGGGTGTCAAGCCCCAAGAGTGACATGTGGAATTACTTCTGAATAGTTTCTTTTTTCTTTTTCACTACAGATATCATCTTGCCAAACCAAAGAAACTATCTGAATAACTATATAATCTGGGAACTACTAGGGAGGAGCCATTTTAACCCTCTTCCTGCCGACCAAATTTTCTAAGCTCCACTGCCTTTTTGTCCTCTGGGAAGCAACTCCCCCCTCTCCTGGGAATCCAGACCACATTCCACCACATTGGGGTAGGAGAAGATTAGAAAAAAAGGGTCAGGCACAGGATGTGTAATTACTGACTATAATAGCAAATATATGACATAAAGAGAAATGTTGCAAAGCATGTAAATGTGGACATTGGTTGCGAAGTTATTGCATGATTAAGCAAGGACTGTTTGCATTCAGGTCAGGTATGGATCTATACTGTTTCTAAATTAATGATATGACATCCAATTTGTATTGACTCTTACGGTAGCAACCACAAAGATAAACCTTTATCAGGATAATCTGTTCCAACGTGGCCTTTCAGGACTCCCAATGCCATTTTAATTGAGTTTATCTACCTGGCCACTGGTGGTTGTCTTCTCTTCCCTTCTACATCTCCCAGCATTAGGAATTTGTCAAGGAAACTGTGCTTTCACACAATGTGTCCAGTCCTAGTACCTGTGTCTTAACTTAGAACTCTGGATTAATTTGCTCTTGGATTCATGATTTTGGCTACTCACAATATTCTCAGTAGAGGATTAATCAATTTCACATATTCTACTCTTGTTTGCCTTCTAATCTTTTCCCTGCCCTTGGAATGCTCACTACAGTGCTGGGATAATTAACAAGAAAGAAATTAATGTTTGTATTTACTTTCATTGAACAGGAAGGAATTATAAGAGGGTAAGCAGGCACAGAATGAGGAAAACACCAGGCTGTTTGTGCGGCATGCTCAGGGCTGTCAGCACCAATAAATTGCTGTTGATGTGTACTGCCCACTGTGTGCCTACTCTCTTGTAATCCCTTATTCTCCAATTTCTCTACAAGGTGAGAAAAAAGAAAAATGATAGGTCAGGCACAGGACAACATATACTGACTGGCAATCACATGATTGAGGGATGCTGCAAAGGTTGTAAATGTAGGCATTAGTTATAAAGTTATTTTTTCTGCATTGGCATAACTTCAAATAGTCACCGAACAAAGCAAGTAAGGACTACCTGTACCATAATACTTTGTTGTTTTGTGGTGATTGTCTGAGTTTCTGCAGCCAAATATGACAGCCCTAATTCATGGTGATTCCATATTAAAGTCATCCTGAATGAATGCCTTGAGAAATTTTGGATCTAGTATTCCTAGAATTTCCACTCACGTATGTGGTTAGCAATTCCAACATTTAGGAATGATCAGATTTCAAAGGACTTTTGTAGTTTATCAGATTCAACAGGCTTGGGCCTTAACAAGAATCATAAAGTCTGACTAACAAAGCTAAGCTATGAAATTGGGTGTTTTAAAGATTAATCACTGGCTAAATGTTTATATAATCCCAAAAGCACCTTTGGGATTAATCACTGGCCACTTTCTGTCCTTCTGAAATTCCATTTTGCTAAAATTTATTGCAAACTATTAGGAAAAAAGTAACACCAAAAAATTTTCAACCAAATCTTAAACTTTTCGCTATAAGGTCAGCAACTAAAATGTTATTGATACATATTGTGGAATATTTCCAATTAACTTTATTGGCAGCATGTACTAGGTTATGACAAAATCATTCATGGGAAAGATAATATTAACAAACCAAACCTACATTTACTATTTTTAAAAATTAATTAATTAATTACATTTAAATGGCTACCCATTTCACAAGAAGCAACTCTGGGCAGTGTAAAACAGTCAATAAAATAACATGTATAAATGAAACATGCCAATTAAGAGACCTGTGTATTATATGCTCGGATCTTTCAGATTGCTGAACAAATAGAATGCATTTTTTAAAGTTGCCAAGTCATAAACAAGTAAATTAATTATGTAACTATATAAAGAGCAATTGAAAACCCATATATTTATTTGTAATGAGTTTAGGTTAGGGTTCTTAAAGCTCCTGTAAGAAGTGCTCCAGCAAAGATCAACTTTTTCAAACAGATGTCACTAAAAATGCCACATTATGAATATTAAACACTTCTGACGCCTCCAGTATAATAGTAAAGTGATTTAAAACATTTGAATATTTAAGCAAGAGCATATATTTACAACTTGTTTCTAACAAGTTCATACAATAAACTAAATCTAATGAAATGATTAAAGGTTTTGCAAATATAGGCAATAAGCTAAATATGGAAGATATGCATGAACATTTTGCCCATACATGCAAGTTCTCTGGTTACTTTCTTCATGGCACAAACAATAGGAAGCTCCTAATCAAGCAGTTTCCTGTTTTTTTCTAAATTGGGAAATTATGCCTACACTTTCAGAGAACCCCAGGATATTAAACCAGTTTGAAACTCGTTTAGAATGCAAGTTTGTTCCAAAGCTGGTAAGATATTTCTTGGTCTGAATGAAATGGGAAACAATATTTAATTGTTATCTGGAGGCCCTCTTGTATGTTTTATATTACAAAGGGTGGAGCAAAAGCACATATGCAGTAAAAGGGATAATTTAGAGATACTTAGTTATAACACAAATACAGATGCCATAGTTGGGTCATTTAAGGAAAAACATTCAGGAACATATCTTACTTAGGATAAGTTATATCCAGGGCTTTTTTTCTCATAGAACGCCCAGAATGGAGTTCCGACACCTTTTTTGGATGGAACCTTGTAGGGTAGACAAGGCGGGTTGTATGACGTGTGTGAGTTCCAGCACCTTTTTTTTTTTTTTTTTTTTTTAGAAAAAAAGCACTGGTTATATCCAAACTCTGATACAGTGTCACAACCATTGAAGCAATAGTTTGTTCTATACTACACTGGTCAGATCACATCTGGAATACTCTGTCCAGTTCCGATCACCATAATACAAAAAGGAGGCTGACCAACTGGAAAGAGTGCAGAGAAAAGCAAGAAGATGGTAAGGAGTTTGGAGACTAAATCCTATAAAGAGCAGTAAAAGGAACTTGGTCTGTTTAAATTAAAGAAAAGGCTAAGGGAAGTCAAGAAAGAAGTCTTCCAATTATGAAGGGATGTCACAGGAAAGGAGGAATAGATTTACTTTCCCTAATACTTGAACGTAAGACAAGAACCAGTGGGTGGAGCCTTTATAGTGAGAGATCCAAAATTGAACTAAGGAGGAATTTCTTGACTGTGAGAACTATTAAACAAAGGAACAGCTTGCTTCCTGAATTTATAGATGCCCCATCACTGAATGATTTCAAGGAAAGATCGGGCAGCTATTGGTCCAGAAAGGTATGAAGATTCCTGCCCAGTGCAGGAGCTTTGACTGGGATCTTCCAAGATCCCTTCCTGCCCTATGATTTCATGATATACTTTATCTGGTAGATTACATCTACCATTAGATGACATATACCATTTTCCGTATGCTAAAAGATTAGGAAAATACTCTTACTATAAGTTCTTCTTACATCAACCCTCCATTATCCTAATGAAATGGAATTCATATATTCACAAAGTTGAAAGATAATGCCCCTGGTTTCCACATCTGCTATCATTTGCACCAACGGATTTTGTTCATATAAGAAGCAATAACCCCTTTAGGGGCATGCTACAAATGCAACAGCCTTGTTGTTAGAATTGAGCAAGATGTCTATCCATGGGTAATATGCAGTGGAAAAGTAGAGAGTGTTCTGTGGACTAATCTGCATTTAGTTGCCAGGCTGATGTCCTTGCTTACCATAATTAATGTTTGTCATTGCTGGGTGATTCAAGGTGATTCAATGCTTTGTTTCTGGACCACATTAACTATTTGATCAATCTACTTATCTTATGAAAGAGAATTCTTACATACATTCAATCTCTTCGCCATCAATTGTTATTTTGACATGCCCATTCCTCACAGTGGTCATGAGCTGAGTCTTTTTGATGTTCAGAAGGAGACCAAATTTCTTGCTTTCTTTCTAAATCCTTTTGATCAGATGCTTTAGGCCTTATTTGTTTTCCTATTTGGTTTGAGAGTTGTTTTTCAGATTATTGTTGATGTTCCTCTAGTCTTTACTCTGATTTTTGCTTCTTTTAAGTTCAGCTTCCTTCTGATCATTTCTGCATACGGGCTGAATAAAAAAGGTGAAAGAATGCAACCTAGCCACACTCTTTTTTTTTTTTATCTTGAACTAATAGTGTCTTCATATGGTGTTCACACAGTAGCTTCTGATTTATGTATAACGACTGCACCAACGTGACCAGATATGTTGGCACACCCAGGTCTTCAAGGGATCTTCACAGCTTGTCTTGGTTAACCTAATCAAAGGCTTCTTGTCCTCAATAAAGCAAATAATAATAATAATAATAATAATAATAATAATAATAATAATAATAATAATAATAATAGTAATAAAGTTGGAAGGGACCTTGGAGGTCATCTAGTCCAACCCCCTGCTCAGGCAGGAAACCCTATACCATTGTGGCCAAATGGCTGTCCAGTCTCTTCTTAAAAACCTCCAGTGTTGGAGCATTCACCGCTTCTGGAGGCAGGTTGTTCCACTGGTTAATTGTTCTAACTGTCAGGAAGTTTCTCCTTAGTTCTAGGTTGCTTCTCTCTTTGATTTGTTTCCATCCATTGCTTCTTGTCCTGCCTTCAGGCGCCTTGGAAAATAGCTTGACACCCTCTTCTTTGTGGCAGCCCCTGAGATATTGGAACCCTGCTATCATATCCCCCCTCATCCTTCTCTTCATTAAACTAGACACACCCAATTCCAGCAACCGTTCCTTATATGCTTTAGCCTCCAGTCCCCTAATCATCTTTGTTGCTCTTCTCTGTACTCTTTCTAGAGTCTCAACATCTTTTTTACATCGCGGTGACCAAAACCGGATGCAGTATTCCAAGTGTGGCCTTACCAAGGCATTGTAAAGTGGTATTAACACTTCACGTTATCTTGATTCTATCCCTCTGTTAATGCAGCCCAGCACTGTGTTGGCCTTTTTGGCAGCTGCAGCACACTGCTAGCTCATATTTACCTAGGTGATTGTCCACTAGGACTCCGAGGTCCCTCTCACAGTTACTACTATTGAGCAAGGTACCCCTTATACTATACCTGTGCATTTGGTTTTTCTTGCCTAAATGTAGAACCTTGCTTTTTTCACCATTGAATTTCATTTTGTTAGATAGTGCCCAGTGTTCAAATCTACCCAGATCCTTCTGTATCTTAAGTATGTAGATGTACATGTAGATGTTCTTTTAATATTAATATTTTAATGATAGATTTGCAATATGATCACAAGTGTCATGATCCCTTCTAAAACCAGCTTAATCATGATAATTCCCTTTTAATGACTAGTGTCAGACATTATTGTATGATCTTAAGCAGAATTTTACTAGCATGAGGGATGAGAGCAATTGTGCATAATTGGAGCAATTTTTGGAATG